>NW_013667638.1:56573-65783 GCF_000517525.1 Limulus polyphemus
AAAAAATGCAACAAACCTTAGTGCAGATAGAAGCTTAGTTAAATTTCACAATTAAAATGGTCTTTAACCTGGAGTATGTTTCTTTTGGATAAAATCAGTTGGTTGAACAGTTGTTGCTCTGTTACATATAGTTTGTCAGGTGGGAAGTTTCACTGTGGCAGTAACTTTTTAAAAGCTTATCCAGGTGCTCTATGCTAAAATCCAAATCAGCTTTCAAGATCAAACCTCATGATGCTTGTTGCTTTTTGAAACTGAACTTCAAGGTAAAAAGTACAAGTGGGTCCACATGTCATTTCTGCAATGTGTTAAAAGATGATGCAGAACATATTTGGGAAATGTTAAAAGTTTAATTGCTTTCGATTCAATATAGGCACGTTTCTAAAGAGAGGAAAAGTATAATGGGGAGAATCAAACAATATTGAGTTACTAATGATGTAAAGGACAATATGCAGGATAAATGGCAGAAGTTTAAATTGATCCGTAGGTTGGAAGACATCCCTAACTATAGGAAGGTTAGGGGGTTAGTTGGGGGAAAAAAAATTAGGAACTCCAAAAGGGTTTATGAGAAATGGCTGACAGAACATGTTAAATTAACAAAAATGTTTATTTTAAGTATGTTAAAGATAAGCAAGTTGTTAGAATAGGGATTAGATCCTTAAAAGGTGCTGATGGCAAGGTTTTTGTTGATATGGCAGAGTTTAAAAAATTTTCTTTTTTTGTCTGTTTTTACAAAAAAAAAAGATATTGGTAATATTTTTGACCCAGAGTATTCTATGAGAAATGTTTTAATTGGCCTGAAACGTGTAGATATTAATCATTTGGTGGGAAAAAAAACTTTGAGATATAAAAAATGGATAAACACCAGAAACAGACCGGGTTTCAGAGTAAGTCAAAGATTAGAGATGTGAGCCTCTTTCATTTTTGGTTAATCAAAAGAGAATGGGGCAGCAAAACATTTTACCTTGGCAATCTTTGAGAACTAATTACACCATTGACAGATAGGTATGTAGAGATAGTTCTAAGGATCAAATGTTCCTATGTAATCCATACTCTATGTAGGTTGTGTGTGACTTAGTCAGGTAATTAGGTTTGTTATTGTATGTTTGTATACGTTAACCCTCTGATTGTTGGCTTGGTTGTTTTTGACTGATGTTGTAACAAAAAAATATAAATACTATAATTCTAAATTTACTAAATGTATTTATGATATTTGGAAAGTTTTTTTATATATATAATAAACATTACAAGATTGTTGTATGCAAGAAATCAGATTTTGCAATAAAGCATTTTACTAAAGATTTGTTTGTACATTTACAGGGTCAGTCTGATTCAGACTGACTATTGTGATGCACAGTGATTTTCATATTAAAAATAAACATTTTTCATTCTACAGTTTTTGTATATCATTTGTATGAACTGTAGAATCTCAAATTATTTTTTTCAGTAAAACTTTATTTTCTCTGCCCTAAAACTAGTATAGTGAAATCAGCAGTGGAGAGTAAAGTGAAAAGAAAATGGGCAATTCAGAGCATAGGTTTATCATGTGATAAAGAAAAGTAAAGATTGAGAATTTATTTAAATATCTCCTTTTGAAATGAATTAAAACTTAGACAATGCAAAACTTTGAATTTTGAACTGTATTTTGATGCAAAGCTTTCTGACATGCATTGATAATATTTTTTATTAAATTTTGAATGCATCTGTGTGTGTTTGTGTATGTGTGTGTGTGTGTGTGTGTTTGTAGTAAAACAGTCATGACATGCACTCATTGATATTGTAGCTGGTGTTATTTGTGGGTAAGCTGGGATTCAAGTCTTTTTTTTTAATTATTATTATTATTAAAATAAACATTGAACTAAAAGCAAAGTGAAAATTATTAGGGTTAATTTTTTTTACATTCTAATTACACAGGCCTGAGAATTTAAACTTCATAAAAGTTGTTTTGTAAGGATTTTTTTTTTCAAGTCAGGAAGAAAAAGAAAACCTTTGAGGTTAAATTTACCAAAAATATAACAGATTATGTTTGGGTCATTTACACAATGTCTTGTTGTCATAGTGATGAATAAATAATATTGTAAAGAAAAAATATCAAAGTGCACATGCAAACAAATACTGTCCAGAAATGACATGTTATGTGGCCTGTTAACTGTTTATATACTAGGGGTGTTTCTTATTGTTTCTAGAATGATCAATAAGACTAGTGTTGTGATTGGTCTAGAGAAATCTATAGCCATTGGTTGTCAACACTTTAAGCATGACAATGTGACCCAATTTCAATGAAAATGATTCACTTGTGTAAAAGTACATATGATGTTTTGTGAAAAATCTGTATGGGATGGAGAAAAATGGATACCATTTTTGGATTCAGCGTACAGGAACTACTGTAGAACATGTAAAAATTTCAAGATAATAAAAACCATTGCAGGCCTCTGTTATTAATGGATTTTATATAATTATATTTCTATAGTGCACCTACATCGAAGTAGAACAGGTGCCCCACACACATTCTGTGATCTTGAGCAAACCTGCTTGGATGTGGGGTGCTGAGATGGGAGCCAATGAATATGGAGTTTGTATAGGGAATGAAGCTGTTAGAACCAAACTTAATGGGCCTGAAGATGATGAAGAAAGACTTCTTGGATCAGATCTTGTAAGGTGAGTTTGTTACACGTTACAACAAGGGTGTATAAAGTTTTGAAGCTTTCTTCCACAAAATAGGATTTTACTTATTTTCTGAAAAATGTGTTGGCACTTTACTCATGATATTCAGTGTTCTGTTATGGTCTCATTCTTTGTGATATTATATTTGATATAGAAAGTAATGTTTTTTTTGCTCATTGCCACTGGACTGCAAATGCATTTAATGCACACACACGCAAAGAGACAGACAGACATGGGCAAAGAGACAGATGTAGGAGGAGGGGGGGGGGGAACTGCTCCACCTTACCCTTTATCAAAGATAGACCATGGTGTGAGAGAAACATATGGTGGATATCATAACCATATGTTTTATTTTCTTTGTTGGGAACAAATGGGTTTTCTCTCGCCATGTGTAGACTATGTTCCTATTCATTCCAATACCATTATCAAGCAATATGGCTAAATTTCCAAAATCTGTGATGTGAAGAATACAAAGAATTCTTATCTTTAAATATATTTTTCACAATCAATGTAAGTGAGTGTTCACCAAATATTTTTTGCCTATCAGCAGTACAGAAACTGCTGTTCTTAAACTTCATTTTTTTTACTTAACGGTTGAAAACGTGCACAGGTTATGGCTTTTGAAAATGTTATTTGTTGTTTTAACTGTTAAATAATAGAGGGGGATTCAGAAGTTCACTGACAGGCAAATAATTCAAAAATGGAGACGTGTAGGAAAACGGTTGTTAAGGATATGGAGTAAGGAGTTGTAAGTCTACCCTGTAACAATATCTAAGTAATTAAAGGTTATATCCTTTGAAAACTTTATTAATATGTATCATTCTCCAAAAACATCAATGGGGAAAGATGTGTAGAAAACAAATGAAACATTCTAAGTAAAACATTAACAAGATCACTCCTCAAGAACAACAGCTATATGCATAAGTGTATCTACCTCTTCCATGCATATGGAGCTGTATACAGAAGATCAAAGCCAAGGTTGTTACACAAACTTAGGTTTGAGGCACAATTTTTGCATAAGCAGGTCAATGTACCTTTAAAAGGTCCAAAAAGTTAAAGTATTAAAATAAGTCCCTATGTAAGGTAGTACACAAGTGTAGTTTAATGTTGGTCCCAATGTACGGATAGTGTCGCACAGGATGATCAAGCAGTTACCAGATTGAATGTTGTCGTTCATGTCAGAGGTAAGACTATGCGTGTCAACAACTGTAAATACCATGTTAACAGACCAAAATCAACGATTATTATTGACGGTGCACTTGTCACACCAGGATTTATCGCATCTGGGTGAACATTTTGAACACTGCTATTGAGTGTTTGCCACCTGTGAAGATGTTTGTTTCATTTGAATTTGAGCTTGCATCCGTTTTGGAGTGACTTAAAATAGCTCATTTCTTAATTTCTGCACCTTTGCAATGGACCTTCTTTTGAGAAATGATGCATATTAATAAAGCTTCGAAGGACATGACATCGAATAACTTCAGTGATATTGCCACAGGGTAGACCAACAATTGTTTTTCTCTTCCTTTTCTGAATTATCTCCATTTGAAGAAATTTCTGAATTATCCATACAGTAAATAGTATGAAAACTTGAAATAAATTAATTTTGAAAGATGTATTAACCTAGTCCCTTTTGTTTCTTAAGAATATCAGCATTTTTTATGCAGATGTGAATGCATACTTACTAGCTGAAAAAAATACTACAAAATTTAAATTGAGTGAAAGAATGTAACTCAAGATAATTTCTACTAGATTATAACGAAATGAGCAAACTTTAAGACTAATGGCAGTAAAACTTGCATCGTAGGATTAAGGTAAAAGGCCAGAGTTTTGTTTACTACTGGATACTTGAGATATGCATCTCTTATTTAATACTTGCTCTAGGCTAGGCTTAGAAAGAGCAACAACAGCTTTAGATGCCCTTAAAGTAATAACTGAACTACTAGACAAGTATGGACAAGGAGGACCTTGCTCAGAAAGTGGACATATCAACTCATACCATAGCAGTTTCCTGATTGTTGATCGAAGTGAAGCTTACGTTTTGGAAACGGCTGGAAAATATTGGGCTGCTGAACATATTACCAGTGAGTTGTTTCTTTGAAAGCTAATAAGATAATTTAAAAGAACTTAAAATTGAGTTAACACCTGTTGCATTCATTAGTATAGATTTACATAGTACATGTGGACTTGGTGTAATTAGGTTTTGTTGGGGATGAAATATTTTTTTTATAAACCTTAATGTCTAAAATAAGTTTTGTCTTGTACAGTAAAATCAACATTTTTATTTACTATGAAAGGTGGACACAGAAATATATCCAACACATTGTCTATTGGCACCAAGATAGACCTCATGCATGATCACCTTAAAGAATATGCTCAGAGCAGTGGACTGTGGGATCCCAATCAAGGGGACTTAAACTTCTGTCAAGTCTTTGGAGATCACAATGAAACAGACACGAAGAGATTTAACTGTGGAAAGAACTTGTTGTCAAAGTTATCAGCCTCTGGTACGTGTTATCCACTTCAGTTCTATAAAACCATGGTTGGTTCATTGATTGTTTGTTAATAAGAGCAACTTTTCACAGTATTCGTGTGAGTTAGAATGTCTTTAATGCTACCATGTATGAATTTCTATATTGCACAGTGTTAGTGTGCATTTTAAGCTCCTTTGTCTTTTATAATTTTTCTCTCTGTAGTGCTGGTAAGCCAATCATTGAGAAGCACTTGTTCATAACTTAACAGTCTGTTGTCCATTTAAAAACTACTTGTATAAGCATTAGTGTTTCTGTGTAGCTCGGTAAGTCGGAATTAACAAGTATCTATTACTACACAAACTTAACATGTAGGTAACTTCTCTGCTGAATCATGTAATGTTTTAAATGTTGTTTATGTATTAGTTTCATTAGTTAATGTTTAAAACAGTGCTATAGAGCTGAGCAACTAACTTGGTTAATAAATTACCTATGTGAATCAGTTACATTAATTAGTGTCACGAAAAAATAGATTAATCAAAGTTATGATTAAGTTGGTTAATTTAATTAGTTAAAAAATAATAGTTAAAACTATTCCAGTAATTGAAATGTTGCCATTATGTTTTCTCATTGTTATTTTTGATTAATGCTAGGTTGTTCAGTGTAATCGATAAGTCAGTCTAATTTAGAGGATGGGACAGCCGAGGTGGACCAATAAGTCCCTTGTTGTTACTATTTACAAATATTGCAACTATCCAAGTCTCGTGTAAGAATAATTGATTAGATAAATGTAATCAGTTAATGATCACGACTATTAACTGAATGACAAATTCCACTAATCGCTCACTTCTACTGTGTAGGTGTCTGATTAGATCTGATAATCAGATCACCAGTGAGCATTAATGGAAGTAATTACTGTTAGTTAATATAAGAAACTTGTCAGAGGTAGTAGTATGAGTTGACTCATTTTATTATATAGTGTACAATTGGTAATCTTAAGATATACTTGGAATGTTAACATCATCTTTTCAGGAGAGTTTGGGATTTCTTCCATGCTGACTGTGCTGCGTGATTCGGACAGTGAAATTTGTCGTGGACCAGTTCATACGTACCCAACAGCTAGTAGCCAGGTATTACACAAGAAACAGTTTAATTTTTATATTACATAAGTGAGTGTTGTAAAGCTTTAATTTGTTGTTCTCTTCATATTTTATTTGTTTGCCATCAGTTAGTACCATGAAATGAAGAATTAATGAAATAATTGTTACATTTACTTTACGTCAATAGCATACAAGCATGTCAAATTCCAAAGAGATGTCGGTACACATTGAGGACTTCATCATTTAATACTTAAGTTTATTGTAAATATTTTTAGTAATTTTTAAATTATTTGTCATCTTTGTTTCAGTGGAATAAAATATTTGTTCACAAAGCATCATGGGAAACTTCAAAAAAAAATTAAATATTTCTTTTTGTTTATTTTTAATGTTCTTTTATCATTTGGAGCGGAATAAAATTATCCACTTAAAGTTACATATATTCTAGCAGTAAATATAAAATTGCTAAATGTTATTTACATTTTTATGCATGTTAGTTCAGTACTCGTCTACTGGCATGGTGAATCAAATTCTCTATACGACACTTTGCATTTCTTCAATTATCTAAACAGTAGAAAAAATGCACATTAGTAGTGAAACGTTTCGTATCTAGCCCCAGGTCTTGGTTATTAGCTATAAGTACTGTATTTGTCCGAGTATAATGAACACTTGTTTCCTCCAAGTACCTCCTGAAAAGTTGACTGTGCATTGTATTCTCCTGCATTAAATTTTTTTTAAGTATTTTACTAGAAACTACCACCAAAAGTCATTAAAGGTTTCAATAAATGTTTCATATCCAACATAATAGATTGGATGAATGATGATGTAGGAATCAGAAGCAAATGTTCAAGGAAGCAAATCTGATGATAGTAACCATTCTAGCAATGAAGATTTATATGAAGATGAATGATTAGCTTAGTGTATTACCACATGTAAACTTTTCAATAAATTTTGTAAAACTGACACGTAAAAAAATTTTCAATGAAAGATTTCCAAAAATGTTTACTACATCAATAATTGTTTACTGCATTTAGAAACTATTCAATACATCTTTTACAACTGACTTGTTAAAAAAAAAAATCAATTTAACCTTTCAAAATTGCGTGCACTTTATATTTGATGGTGCATTATATTCAGACAAATATGGTAGGTTGTCTAGTTGTGCAATAATTAGAGATGTGACAACAGTCTAGAGAAATAGTGCACTTCCACAAAATGCACCTCATATCAAGGTTTATCATTTTTTACTGTTGAAGGTGCGAGGTGGTAAGATTAGTAGTTGGTAACCTATTTTTTATTGTGAATTTGGCAGTAGTTGCCAGTTAGTTGTGTTGGTGACCTTATCGTGACATCAGAGGGTCTCAAACAATTTATCTTGAAACTAGATCTGTCCATATCACCTTTAATGTGCACAACATCCATTACCTCTGAAGCCTGTCTTTGATTGTATTTAATGTTTTTATTATGTTATTTTATCCAAAGGTTTCTGTCATAACTTCTGTGAATTCACCTCGTCCTTGCTGCCACTGGTTCACTGGAACCCCAGATCCTTGTCACTCTATTTTTAAACCTTTCATCTTCTGCCCAAAAGTTCGCATATCTCCCCATATTCAATCACCCAAGATACCAGAGGAAGAAGATCCTGCTAAAGTGAGTTTCACGTTAGCAAGAAGTTGATGTACATGTAACTAATGATTCACTTAATGCATTTCTTTCAAAACTAAAAGATAACTTGGTATTCAAATGAAAAGAACCAGGAAAAAAAACGTGTGATCCATCAGCAAGTGGTGTTGAGAACAAAAATACTTAAATTACTTTATGTAATATAGTTTTTAGAGCACACTTTTAAAATTTATTCAGTTAATTGATCCAGCTGTTCTCGCAAAGGAGAAATTTATTAATATAAAGAGCTTAAGTTCTTAAATTAATTTCACTGTAAAGTAACGGATAGAAATGTAAATAAATAAATAAATAAATAAAAAATCTATAAAATGGAGAAACTTGCTTATTTTAAAGTTTGTACAAAAATCGTACTTTTACTAATAACATGGTAATACTTATGTGAAGCAAGATCTATAGAATTGGTGGTTTGCGTGACATTACATCTTAAAACTTATTTTTTTTAACAAATATTACTATACTAGCCCTGTGTCTTTAGTAAGAAAAATGTAATTACTAACAGTAACTAAAAGAGATGTTAGGTTTAACGATGTTATGCGAGTAAGTAAATCTTATTGAACTATGTTTTCATTAATTTCAGTAAATGCCAAACAAAAAAAAACACTGTATTCCTTAAATTACTTGTAAAGCACCTCAGATTATTTTGCTGCCTTGCAGTTTATATTGTGGCTGACACTGGTGTAGAATGTTAGTGTGTTATCCAATATAATATAATTAACATGTCATTTTGTTGATTTTGATATTTTTTTTTAATAGAAGTTAAGAGTATAAACTCAAAACTTGGATAAAATTATAGTGTACTTAATATGAATTAATGAAGCCTTGTATGAGAAGCAATAAACCTTTTTCTTTTTTTGGTGGATTATCATCTTGATGATAAATCAGTAAATCTTTAGTCATACACAAAGTACTTTTGGTGATTGATGTATAAAGTTTAGACTTTAACTGTCATCTTTTAATGTAGTAGTTATTTTTATTGTTATTTAGCAAAGGGCAGGTTCTTGGCAAAACAATGGCTTTGACTGTTCATCTCGCCATACAGTCTTGTATCTCAAATTATCCAGCACTGCTGTTCTGTTCCTTCTCGTAGGTTGTTTCCCATAAACCCTTTCTTGTAGAACCTCATTTATCAAGCTGTTTTCTTAGGTGATGTGTTACATCTGTATCTTTTGCATTGTAGTTGAATACACTTTAAAAAACTGTATATCTTAAAGTAAAACTAATGAATCATGAGCCTTACTTTTGAACCAGAAGTTGATAGAATAAGAGTTATCTATAATTCATTAATCCAAAAAAAATTT
>NW_013667638.1:66074-73415 GCF_000517525.1 Limulus polyphemus
TTTTTTTCTTCTCAGATTCAACCACGTTTTCAAAAGACAGTCGATCGTAGTCATGTCTTGTATAGATACCACCAGAGGGCCTACTCGGTGATGACGGGTGATGGTGACGAAGGTGAGGAGCTGTGTAAAACCATGCAAGAGTTGGAATCAAAATGCTTGCAGGATATGGAGAGATTTCTGGATAATTTCACTCCTGAAAACTATAGTGATGCTGCAGACCTTTTTAAAGATATAGTAGAATCTGAAATAAAGTTTTATAAGTAACTACAAGTAAGGAAGGGTGGGTTAAAAGTCAAACCTTAAGCATTACCTTTTCTTTTCCTATAGGGCCTTGCAAGTTTACTTATTGCTAAGCATTATCAAATATACGTGCATTTGGATAATTGATCCCACTCCGATTTTACAGCAGTGATGTCCACACACACGCTTCTAACAGATGGAACTAGCTAAGTGATTATTAGGTATACATATACTCTAGTTGTTTCTGTTGCATAAAGCTTCGTGTCCTGGTAGCAGTGCTTGTAGGCTGTTGAATAATCTTTTTGAGTCTGAATAGTTACAATGAAGTTAATATTTTGTCAAACCAGCCGTATTACTACATCATCAACAACTTTGTAGTTTAAATATTGGAGGTGTTTGTGGTTACAAATTTATTTTGTAGCACATTCTTATCGTAGTGTTTTTAAATTTGAAACTTCTTGCAGTGCGTGTGTGCTCACATGTCTCACCTAGAAAAGTATATAAACTATCTTTTTATGTATTAGCAGTGTTTCTTGTGGATATTTCAACACTGAATACAATACTCAATCTGTGGTAGCTACATATTTCAGTACATGTTTGTGCTAAAACACAGGATTTCATGTTATGCAGTTTGTTGAAGAATAAGTTTCAAGTAGTTTGTATTTAAACTTTGTTATATGATCAAACCACGTGATTGTCGCATGCTCTTTAATGGTTGAAGAAGTTTCTAACTTTAACTCATCCTATAGATCAGGTTCAACAACATAACACAATTTTTAGTTTGTCTTCATAGTTGATTTGATTTTAACAGTTTGAAAACACTATTTCTAAATTCATGTACTAGAGTCTACAATCCAAAATGAACCACAGCAAAGAGAATACACTTAAAGTAAGATTTCTCTTAGGTTTATTGTCTGTAATATTTAAGATAAAACCTGCATATTCTTTTAATTTAGAAAAACAGATTTTTGTATTTACATCCAGAATTCATATCTTTCTATTTCTTAATGCTTTAATGGGTCATTATTAATTACCCTAGGTAACAAAATTAATTAGTATCTTGCATGCTTGTTTTTGAGTTTTTATGGTGATATTGTGTGATATACTTGTATATTATGTTTAACTTTATTTCTGTGATATATTTCTTTTTGTTTTATAATTACAATGAAACTTTCCTTTGAGAAATTATAATTTGATACAAAATCCTTAACCATACAGATGTTTTTCGTGATACTTGCAAAGTTGGGTAGTTTCCAAGCATAAGAATATGATATATTTGTATATTATGTTTAACTTTATTTCTGTGATATATTTCTTTTTGTTTTATAATTACAATGAAACATTCCTTTGAGAAAAATTATAGTTTGTTTTTCGTGATACTTACAAAGTTGGGTAGTTTCCAAGCATAAGGATGTAGTTAGTTTTGTAATAGATTAACAAAAGAATAATAATTGAATATACTTGCATTATGGCTTTATTTACAAATTTTTTCTTCTCTCTCTCTCTCTCTCTCAAAGTAAAAGTTTACTGACTCAATTTTCATCTTACCTTAAATAAATTCCACAATATTTTTAACAAACTGTAATAATGATAATGTTTAAATTTGGGTTCAGCCTCTGTAGTTCATTATCGTATACCTTGCTTTTTTTTTATTAGTTATTTAGTCCACTTTTTATACTTAATGTATGGGTTGTGGACATTGAAATTTAAACTGATAATAAGGTATTGTTCTTCTAGTGACTTCATAAAACTGATCTAATGCTCTATCAGGATCCATATTCAACCAACTTTCCACTATATTTGTGTAATGTTAGTAAACTTAAATGGGGGTGGGTCTGCTTTAAGTGACAAAATCTTTAACTTTTTCTGACTTTCTTTTTTTTTGTTGTCGTTGTTGTTTGCTAACTGAAGAAAGTTATTGTGCTACCCAATTATAATCGTATTGGTAAAACATCTCAAGCTTTAATAAATGCTGGGGTTTTGTGTTGCTCATTGTCATATTTTGTTATACTTTAAACATGCTGCTGTAAAATAAATTTATGAATTACGGATTATTGTTATCATATTTATTTAATAACAATTGATTAATGTAAACGTTTTTCATCTTAACACTTGTCACTGGAGGTAAATTTTATGTAGTATATTTTTTAGTCTTGAGAGTAAAATTCTCGGTACTGGTCCGTAACTGTGCTAACAATTTACATTCCTTTTATCCTATTTGAACAAGTGGTATCAGTTGATTGTATAAAACTATGAAAGACAGTTTAATAGTGTTTTCATACAAAGGTATAACTCTCCATGCAAGTAGAAAGAGTGATAATAAAGAAAAATGTGAAGGTTAGGTTAAAATGATAAATTTCTAAATTTTATCTTCCATGAAGAAAAACTTTTTTATTGATTACTTAATTCAGTATACTATTTCATTAGTCAATTAGAATTATTGATAAAACTCGTGCATTTTTTACCTACTTCAGTGCAATCCTACATCTTTAAATGCTCTGAACAGTGAAAACCAAAGAATTTAACACAGTCCTCATACACACAAGTCTAGAGTTTTGATTTATTGAAAAGCTAAGTTTTTTTTGAGATAAATATTTCAGTAATATATGAGAAAAGAGAGCTGTTCTCTTACAGTGTTAAGTCAATTTTTTTTTTTTTAAAGTGTAAAGAAAAATAAAATAACCTGTTCTGAGGAGTATGTAATGCCCTAGTTCAGGATGTACAATAATCGGGGGATATTTTAGTCAGAGTAGTAGGTATGTGTATTTATTTTCATGTTTTATTTATTGTTTACTGTACACAGCTAAAGATTACCATGTAATACCAGATAATATTGTGTAATGTTGTTTTTGGAAAAATACTTAATCTGCAATGCAAACTAAAATTATTTCTCTCTGTGTGTCACTTTATAATGGAAATGATTAAATAAATAACATTCAAAAGTTAACAGATTTACAGACATATATTACTTCTGTCTTCTCCTACAACAGTTTTATGTTCTTATCATATGTTATTTTCTGTTATTTGTTTGCAAGCTTTGTTACTGTTTTGTGGTATAATATTATTGCTTATTTCATGGTCTGGTATATTTACAGTTTATTGCTTTATTTTTTAGTTCTTTACACCTACACCATGAAATAAAGCAAAATGTTTTTTTAAATTAATAAAGAATTCTGCATAAATTGTATAGTCTGTTAATTTATTTTTGGTTGTCTATAAAGAATAAACTATTTGGCACTTAGCAAATACATACAAGACTTGTGTTGTTTCTGGGAAGAGAAAAGAAATGCAAGCATTATTTGCAAGAAACCTTACATTCTGATACTAATTTACGAATTTCTTTTAACCCTAAAATGAAATTTATCATACAGAAGTTATTGGATGTTATCATCATCACAATATCTGGCAAATGATAAAAACCACTGTGGTTGTTTTATAATAACTTAATATTAGACCTTTTGAACAATGCAACTGTTTCCATTTGTTCAATATTTGAAAACGAGTTCTTTCTGCCATTTGTGTAACAATTTTTGAAAATGGTCATTTTCATCTACATAACTATAAAAGGGACTTAAAGCTGTTTGAGTAATTTTCAATTTCTTCTTTCACTCTGTGACACACAAATTTTCACCATAATTCCATTAATTGCTAAGAACAGAAACCTCTACTCATATTGTAGTTATAATTGCAATTGTATAACAAATTAGTTTTATATGTGGGAATATTGGTAAATAAAGATTCAACACCCAGATTAATCAATTATATACACTAGTTTCATTTTGAGTTTACTTTCTGATTAAGTATTTTATTACAAGTTAAAGCTCTTACAGTAAAGAAGTTTTTTTTATAATGAACAGGTATGTTTTTTTCAATCACTAGTGAGTGTACTCGAGAACAATCAAAATGTAGTACCTATTCTAAACAATTTCCTTTACTGTAAAAGCAAGTTTTATTGGGCAAATTTCTTGATAAACATCCTTGTTAGTCATGTTTTTCTGTTAATCGGTAGTCGTTAAACTTTATGTAATGGGATCTTTAGCAAGCTGGATGAATTTTGTTTTATCACAGAAAACTGGATAACCTTTATTTCTTTTTCATAATACTCAGTTTAAAATCAAGATTTTTATTCCCTTTTTCTGGTTTGGTAACTGTAATACTGTTATTTTTTGTTTAACTGTCTCAATTTCTTTTTTAACTTCTAGAGTTTGGCATTAAAATTAAAAGCCAGGTAATCCAAAACTACCGACAAGTTTCAACATTATTAAGCTTAATATTCAAAACTGGGTAAGCTTTTTTTTTCGGTAATATTTAAACTTGAATGTCAGCAGAAAATTATGAACTTATTTTCCTAGGCAATAAGACAAATTTTAAACATCTGTTGAGTGGATGTTTTTATATATTGTATAACATATAGTTTAATAATTGCATATATGTGTGTGTGTGTGTCTGAACTTCCCACTAGAGCATGCTACCTACTCTGAGTGAAACTAAAAATCAACCTGGTAATGATTATAGCCAATTAAATATCATGTAAAACTTCCACGATTATAAGCTGCAGAAACAATACTGTCGAATTTCCCATAAGACTATTAAAGGCCAGAACTTTAAAAAAAAATTTTGTTTGCATTTACCCATAATTCAAAAAATCATGTAATAAAAAAAACTGATTTATTTGCGAAAGTAGTTTATTAAAACTTAAGACCAGTGTCTGAGCAAAAATTAGCACATAAAATGATTAAAACGAAAACAATCATTATAGGCAATGAATATTTTTTTCCAAAAAAATAGAACATTAATAAATAATGGGGTAATTTAAAATTCAGATCGATAATATTCAATTTAGTGTATAGATCGTATATCAAATTTAATGTGGATAAATTATGATAAAGAATAAATTTGCACGTCTAATTTACAGTTTATTTTGTGCGACGTTTCGAGAGGTCCGTCGTCAAGTGGTAAAGACCGTGTTATAATGGTATTAGGCCTAAATAAGTTTTCATTTAGATGTGTCAATTTATTATAATTTCTCCAAGTTTTTCTTCTTGAGAAACAACACTTATTTACAAATTTAATGTCCTGAGTTTATTATTTTAACGAAGAAATGATGATATACTCCATGTGATGAATGCGGAAAGAAAGCATTAGTTTTATTGTAATATCGAGTTTAACAGCGGTTTAATTTTGGTGCATAATATAATGTCAAATAATTCACTTCTTTAGAACTTTATACATAAAACAGAGTAAATTCTGAATACACGTGTATATTTTCCAAAGGAAAAAAGTTTGTTCGGTGTAGTGTTTCTTTATTCATTTTGCTGAATTTATAAGACCCAAAGGTTTTCTTGAATTGTGGATTGACCGTACAAAAACAACAACAACAAAAAAATAAAAAAAAACGTTCAGACATTCTGCAATTCAAGTTCATTCGAATTGTGTCTATTTTAACTTAAGAATAAATTGTGCTACTGAATGTACAAAGGAGGAGAAGGATACCAAAAGCAAGAGACAAGACATATCTGACAAACTTGCATATAGTTCTAAGTCATCCTAGTAATAAGAATTTGTAAGTGAAAGTAAATAATGATTATAATAATATGTTAACTACGCTATATCTGCTATATCCAATGAGCCAGTTTGTACAAGTTTCTGTACCGCCTATTGAAATAGGCTACTTTCCTAGCTTTGGACACAGGAACAAAGGCTACATTTTGTAATCTTTAACCTGTAAAAGTATTAACACACCCTGATGGTTAATACGGGTGGGATTGACTATAGGCAGAGACCACATGAAAATTTAGAAATATTGCATGAATATACCTGAATAAAGGTAAATCATGTACAAGTTATGATAAGATGAAATTAACACTTGTTCCAGCTATGACATAAAACAGAAGAAAAAAAAATTATATCTGGGCACTTAAAACTGTTAGTAGTAAACACAGAGAGAAACACATCAACTATTATTTCATTATACATTGAATATTTTTACTGGAGTTTGCGAAATAAGCATACATATCAGTATGTTTGTCAAACAGAATACACCATTAATGGAGAAATTATCAATATACAGGATTAACTGAACAGTAAAATATTTTATATGATACAAAGCTAATAATTACAAACGGTTTAACTTCAAAATATTACGATTTCGTTTCTTGCCAGGGCAGCTTTTATAAAGAATTAGATGTTTTTAGAGTATGATGCAATCTGGCCTTCATGTAGAGAGACGCTTGGGTGACAACGTTTTTCTGCTCCACATTTGGTTAGTATTTTAGACTTCTAACGAGCATGAAACACTAGGGACGCGAGGAAACTGTTGTGGTTAAGTACACAACAACAGGGGGGAATACTGTATCTATTTATAGCGATGTTGAAAAGGAATTAACACGCTGACTCTTGATAAACGGTTGGGAAAGTAAAGTGCGCGGGAAAATTCGGGATATGTAACAAATAATGTGTAAAAATAATTCTCGTGACTGAAAACGAGGGAAATATATTGCAATGCGTAATTAGCATATTTATTAAACACAAACCAAAACTGGGAATAACGTCACTCATTTTGTTAGTTTTTAGTGCATATAAACAGCGAGTGTATATTATATGTTCATACACGCTCTGTAAACGGCAGTATAGTTGAGCAGCAGCCAATAGCAGTATTTAAACCTGCTGCTTGGAGCGCTGTGGATAGGATAGCCTGCTTACACTTTTCGGACTGAATGGACCCTCTTAGCAACATAAGAATCTTTGTCACGTGCACACTTAAAGTTAGTCCCTTCTGAAAGTTATGAGTGCTGTCATATTTCTTCAGTTTTTAAACTAATATTTTCATTTGTTGGGTCGGTTAATTCAAATATCCTCTAATTAACTGATTAAGGAGATTTTGGGTTACGATATATATGATGTTAGTACAGTTTTAAAGATTTTGTTTCAGTTATGTAGACATGTTTGCCACCTAGTGAGTAACGGTGAGCTTTAATAGAATAATTAAATAATCTTTGTTAATAGGTCCATAGTTTTTTAGTCAATTCTTAATGTTTACAGTCATAGCAATACAAAGAATGTGGTAGGACTTAAGATTGTTATATCATTTTCATTCTGTTT
>NW_013667638.1:73593-81109 GCF_000517525.1 Limulus polyphemus
GTGGCACAGCGGTATGTCTGCGGACTTACAACGCTAGAAACCGGGTTTCGATACCCGTGGTGGGCAGAGCACAGATAGCCCATTGTGTAGCTTTATGCTTAACTTCAACCAACCAAACAAACAATCATTCTGTTTGTAAATCATTAGTGTTTCTCTAAAACCATCAATTAGCCTTAAACTTGTCCGGCATTAAGTGCCTGCATAACAAAAGGATAAAAAAAAGTGTTCAATTGGATACTTGGTCTTCAGGTGATTAGAGTGACGTTGTACGGGTCTAACTTTGCTATGGCTATAACAATAAGATTGTATGTTAGACACACTCATACATTTCTTTTTTCTTTAAGGGTGCTAAGGGAAGAACAAAACAAACAAAAAAGTGAAATTTATAAAACTCATACCAGTTATTTTCGACCGACATGACCTAATAATTAGCGTGCCTGGACTTGGAAACTTAAGTTTCATCGTTCGCTTTTCGTTGTTGCAAACAGAAAACAAAAACAATACGAACTACTCTTTGGGGCCATAGATGCGCTATCAGTGTTTGTTTGTTTATTTCTATAGCAAAGTCTGCTGTGTTCACCATAAAGAAACTAAACTCAGATTTTAGTGTTGTAAGTCCCTAGACTTACCGCTGTCCCACCGGAGGACACAAAAAGAGTCACGGTAAAAATTCCACTATTCGGTTTGTTTATTGTGAATTTCGCGCAAATCTACACACGCGGGCTATCTGCGCTAGAAGTTACTAATTTGGGCTACCCTTTTACCGTCAAATAGTGAGATTGACCGTCACATTATAACGTCTCCACGGTTGAAAGTGGCGAGCATTTTTGGTGGGACGGGGATTCGAACCCGCGACCCTCATATTGCGAGTCAAGCGCCCTAACCATCTGGCCATGTCGGGCCTTCCACTATTCGATTAGGCAATATTAGTCTAAGAGTTGGCGAGGGGTGCTATTGATTATCTGCCTTCCCTCTAGTTTATTACTTCAAAATAAGGGACGGCTATGCGCAGATAACCCTTGCGTAGCTTTGCACGATAATCTGAAACAAACAAAATCATAATAGTTTCGTAAAATTGTGCATTTTTTTCTAGAATTTTTGGGCTACATAATGAAAAAGACTATGCAAATTTACTTCAATACTTTCAATATTTATAAGCAAAATATTCCCAACAATTTTATTTCTCTCTTTTGATAAGCAATAATTCAGATATTTATATGTGTCGTTTCGCTTCTTGTACTTATAATACTTTCTAATAGTGAAAACGTTTAAAAAAAGTAAATAATAATTTATGGTAATAATTCTATTAAAATGTAGAATTAAAAAATACTAATAAGTGGGAAGTGTGTGTTGCTTAAAAAAATATGTCTAATTGAGGTAATCTTTCCCAATAGATGGCAGCATATTATTTCTTGGGAACCTCAATGGCGATGAAGGCGAATGAAGGCTGTAGCAGAGCGAGGCTACCAATTGTCTCGGTCTTCTTGCCATTGCATCACGGCCACGATATGACAAGAAACTTCTAAGAAACGGTGCAAGGGCTTTTCTACTATAAAAGAAGTTACGGACAGGCGTCTTCCATGGAAGCAACATCTTCCAGAACTTTCTACAAGCCTTTCGGAAAGTGACTTCGAGAGCAGACACCCCACATAGGGAGGGGGGTTGGAAAAGGTTCCCTAAACATAGTCTGTCCAACCTTTTCCTGATTGGATAACGTGTCCAGTGGGATTATCTTTACTGCGATCGAACTCAACAAGTCGCAAAATCAATTTGGGGAACTGGAACATAAAGACCTTCATAACAGTGAACGCCCAGAATACTGCACTGCAATAGTGGCCCAAGAACTCGGGCGATATGAGGCAGCCGATACACCACTGCCATCAGCATGTATGCCCGACCCCTGCCGCGGACAGTGAAATCAAGGAGGAATTTTACTCCAGTCTTAATCAAGTCCTTTCTAGCATTCTGGAGCACAAGAGTGAGAAGGGACTCGAACCTTTGGAATGGAACCATTGGCAAGGAAGGATTGGGAAAACCCTGCTACACCAGAAAAATAAGCATAAGACATCATGGTAACATCCATGATCTTAAGCACTGATCATCCGACATCAACTTCACTGAGCCGGCCACGTCGTCCGGATCTCCAACTCTTGACTCCCGAAGCAAGTTTTTTCTTTCTCCTAGCGTACGTTCAATAAGAGGACAGAAAATGTACTTCAAAGATGTCCTCAAGACCAACATCAAGAAATGTAACAACGACATCAACTCTTGAGAGACTGTTGTCCAAGATAACCTAATAGTGGAGGAGCCTGCTGAATGGATCTCAGTATTGTGAAATCATGCGACGACAATAGGAGTTGGAAAAGCGGGATCGGCAGAGACATCGAATCGTGGATCAGAACAACCAATCTACTCAAAAGCACATGACCCAGCTGCAACAGAATCTGTCGATCCCGGATTGGCCTCATCAGCCATCTTTGGGAACCAGATAAGATCATCATGGAAGACTGTTATTCTTTACTGCGACGGATTGCCAGAGATTATTTATTTGTTTAAGCGCAAAGCTACACAAACGGCCATTGTGCTCTGTCCACCGAGGGGAATCGAGCACAGAATTTTAGCATTGTAAATCTACTGCTGACCTACCAGAGGACAGCAGCATCTACAGGTTCCGTTAACATTATTGATCGTTTTACGGCTAAGGCTTGTTTTAGAATTTCAGTATGTTTGTCCTCTTGATTTTAATCATATTGAATAAAGTCGTAAGTGATATAGAAATACCAACAGAAAAACAAGAACGTATGTTTAAGTGTTACAATTCTTTACATTACGAAAAAAAAAAAGAGAGGTAAAAACACAATTGTGAATTTGAGGCAACACGGGGGGGGGGGTCTCTGAAGTCTTAACAGATAAAATAGTACTCTTGACATTAATACACAAGGCATATATTTCTGTAACATAACCTAAATATACACATATACATAAAGCGCATTTCTGTGTATATTCTGGTAATAAATTAGTTTTTTTATATTGAAAGCGAGCGTATAAGTCCTTGTGTAATTAAAAAAGTAATACATCGGAATATTTATGACACTTTATAACTACAACAAATACGATCTTATAATGTATATTATAAATTTATCTATATAGAGGAAGATAGATAGAAATTAGGAAAACCTATAATTAAACCTATGAACGAATAAATCTTTTGTTTGCTCTCGTTACGTTAACAAGCGTAATAAAAAATGGGTTGTACATTAATGATTATTTACGTAATATTTGACATTGCAAGGATATTATTAATTTTTATCTCTACTATGTATCATGATCTGATGGTTAGAGCACTCGGCTCCCAACAAGAGGGTCATAAATTCGAATCCCGTTACCAAAAATGCTCGTTCTTTCCTCCGTGAGGGCAGTACAATATTACGGTCAATCCAACTATTTGTTGGTTAAAGAGTAGCCCAACAGTTGGCGGTGGATGTTGTTGACTAGCTGCCTTCTCTCTAGTTTATCCCACCAAAATTACAGATTGATAGCACAAATTTCCCTCCAATAGCTTTGCGCGAAACTCAAAAAGAAACAAAGATTATATTAAACTTTAGTTAGGAACCTACAGAAATGAATAATTAATTCAGAAAGTTTCTATTGTTGTATTTCTTAATTAAACATATTATATTTTAAATACACACAAAGTTACATAATACTGTTCGTAATAGTTTATTCAGTGTGTTCCTTTTAATTATTTGCGATTCTCTTGTAAACTTTATACTTTCTAGTTACATCATAAAATTAAAAATTATGAAACCTGAAATGTGTTTAGTTTATCAATACTTGTAACATTAGGGACTATTAATGTGTACAATTTATTTATCTCTACATTATTTTAAATTGAGCTTTTTTACGAAAATAATATTTATTATCGGATACATATAGTATATTATGTATGGTGATGCGACAATAAAGAAATGATTCAGCTTTACTTACAAGGTACTTTATTTAGCTATTGAGCTTTTTCAATATTATGACTTTTATTATGGTGTTAGTTTTCCCCATTAGAGGACGCTAGTTCTAAACCGACATTAAATCAGGGAAGTTTGGTGATATCATCGTATGGGACGTTAGGTGACTAACCGAAATCATTCGCCGAGTGCTCTAGCCCGATTCTGTTCTGTAGGTAGTAAGTTAGATCAAAAACCAAGAACATGTGGAGGGAACGATATCTTAATTTTCTACTCTCTATGCTATTACTTTGGCACTTAGGCCTGCTAAAAGTTAAAGGCTTTAATTTAGAACAACGAATACCGATTATAAAGCAAGGTGAAAAAGGATCGTACTTTGGATACTCCGTTGCGCAGCATCAAATAGTGACCAGTGGTTCGATGGACCCAGTGTAAGTGTCATATGTATATATTAATCACTAATTGATTTTATTAAGTTACTGAGACTCACGTCATCGTTTTAGTTCTAGCTAGTGCGTTATGCTAAACTATTTAGAAATTGAAGGTTTTGTGTTTGTATGTTTTATAATAAAAATGTGTATATCATAAACTTGTTAAAATATACCGAAATTCGAGTTACTCCGTTTTATCGAAACAAACTTTATTATCTGGGTGTGGTAGCTAGGAGTCGGGACAGTACTTAGTTTATCTAAGGTGTAACGAATCGAAGCTTTTCTTTTTCTCTAGAATATTGAAATACAATGTCATAGTAAAAACATGTATACATTCAGTAATATACTATCTGTGCCTAATAAAAATTTAAATATAGTCAAACATAAAAGTAACTCTGGATCTCGATGTGTTGGTGTATTGTTAGTAACGTTTTATTCGTTTACCAAAGTATTCATTTTATTTTTTTTTATTTTAAGAACGTTTTTTCATTAGTTTCTCTAAGGTAGTTTATCATTATTATTTTTTCTCACTATTGTGGGAGGGTCACTTGATAATTAATTTACAACACGAGCACATAATTTTGTGTGGGATTGTTTGTTATTAGATTGGGATTGGCCCATGGAAAACCGAAAAGACTTGTAAGAAATACTCAGAAATAAAAGATATATATATATACATATTCCTGCAGCCAAGACATTAATGTACTAGTCATATATTATATTCCAAATATGATATATTTTTCAGTATGCATTACTTTAATAATAATAAACAAAAATACAGGATGGCTAACAATGATTTCTAATATATATAATATACCTTGAAACTCTTAGATAGTGTGATTAGCCAATATGATGAAACTAACATGAATGAGTGTCAGTTGAGAAGCTACCAAAACGTGGTGAACCTCTAAATCCGGGTAAATTTAGTTCCTGAAAGATAACTTCAGTACAATTAGCTTTAGCTGTTTTTTAAAACACAAGCATGGAGACATACCTTATGGTACGTGTTAGGAATGCAACACTAATCAGAACAATTTATAAACACATACGTCATGGTAACGTAATTATATTTTAAAGTTTTATCATTTGGCTCCAATCCCTCATGAAGTTTCACGAAATTAGAAAAAAAAACAATCTTATTTATTTATTCACGTTTTGTTCTGGGCGTTTGTGTCTTTACGAAAGGGTAGTGAATTAACTATTAACATGCCGTTGAGTCACATGGGCAGCAGAATGAAACGCGATACGTTTCGCGTCTACTTTAATACATTCCTTACATAATTTTCCCGATACCAGTGTGTCACGTGTTTTGCCCCCTATATTCACTTAATCCAGTAAAACAATGTCTCTGAAATAACTAAAAAGAATAATATATATTTGTTATCTTATTTACATACTTGATTTGTTAATATCAAAAGTATAAGATATACAATTTGAAAATGAACAGAAGTAACCATTTAATGATATAAACCATTATAAATACCTGCTTTTTAAATCTTGTATACAGCTTTGACCCTAAAGTTAGTATGATAAATATATATATGAAGCGAGCGCAACAAAATGAGATAAAGAAGTTACTTGTAATTAGAATTTTTTGTACATCTAAAGCCGAATAGCAAGCAGAAAACGAGTAAATTTACTAAAACCCTAACAGAAATGCAGAACGTTACCCTTGTCTAAGTCTAGAAAGTCAAGGCAGCCAAATCCAGCCAAGCTTATTCGTAAGATTTTCAACCCAAACCGTTGAGTTCTTCACGAGACCCCACGGCCACGTGTGGAACTTGTCAGTTGACCTACACCGAAGCAGCGCCCCTAGGAGCCAACACCACAACAATACCAGTCTTTTTCACCATTCGTTAAACTGAGTTGCTTCTGGAAATAAAATAACCAATAATTAATCAGGCTATTTGAGAATGAGTAACCCTAGAATGACCTTCTGATATATAAGGAATAATTGTGTATCTCTCAGAAAATATGTTTACGATATTAAATTTCTGGCACAACTGTAGCGTATGTAATGAAATAAAGCATAGAGGGTTATTAACAGAAACGCTGTTTCGCCATTTATGTAACACACAAAAAAATCACGAAACCGTAGATTGAAAGTTTTAAAAGTAAAATATATAATATATATAAGAACTAAATGCGAATAAATGACCAGCAATAAGAATCCCATGAATTATCGGTATCATTTTATATTGTAGTGCCAATTCTTGTACTTAAAACTGTGAGTAAAGGTAAGCTATTATTCAAATAAAGAAAAAGAATAGGCACTTCAAAACGACAAAAACAAGGAACTCTGACCAAGCTAGTAGTAATAACAAAATACGAATTGCTATGGTGATGCTCGAATTCTAAGAACTCGTGAGTGGAATCGAAGGAGGATATATGTCAACCACACATCTGCCACACTTTTTTTTTTGAGGGTGGAAGGTTCTTTGTTGAGTGCTTTTAGAGCGAGTAAAATATTCAACTACGAACAGACGTTGCAGTAAAAGTTACTTTGAAACTTGTTTATTTCTGTCCATATAACTATGAACTTTTTTTTTCTGTGTGAACCAGGCAAATGGTGATTGAGAACGTTTTTTTTCTTCTTAAGCTGTGTATGACATGTATCAACATAATGAACACATAAATTACCTTTTATATGTAGAAATGACTATTAGTTGCTTTCTTCGGGCCAATTACATGCAATTTACTTGGTATGGGAAGTAAATACAACGAGAATATGCGATTTTCATGTACGTCTGTCTCTGTAGTATCCACGTGCTTATCAGATTAGCAGATTGATTTAGCTTTTTTTACATAAGCGTTTCCATGTTGTAATTTTTTTTTTTTGGTGGGGAGAAGAAGAGTTTTAAATGGTTAATTTTATGATAATAACAATAATTATGCTCATTGGAAGAAAGTTGGTCTTGTTTTAGTGAAAATTGTTTTACGCAGGAAGACTTGCCTCCCCCCACTTTTAATTTTTGGAGATATTATTCATTATTCTGTCTATCTTACTTTCTCGCTCTCCCAAAATTGTTTTTCTCAGTTGTGGGCAAGAATAAAAAAATACCAATATTTGTTTTAAACTTGAACACGATAGTTTTTTATTTTTCCTAATTTATAAAAATATCA
>NW_013667638.1:81647-84222 GCF_000517525.1 Limulus polyphemus
AGCACAGATAGCCCTCGGGTAGCTTTGCGCGAAATTCAAAAACAAACAAACAATTTATTGGATCGTTTTTGAAAAGTGTTTAAGCGCTAAGTTGCTTTTAGATATGTTACTTTCTTCCTAGTAAAACGTATTTAAAGTCGTACAACTACATAAATGTCGTCAATTTTTCAATTGATCTACTCATTAATTGCGGGGTCCTCTGTTTATCTTATTTAGAAAATTATTGATTTCACACTGTCTTTTCAGTCAGTTCAATAAACTGGGTGTTGTAACAGGCAAAACATTAATTTTCTCACCCTGATGTAATTAGGGCTTGATCGATGATATGCATAAAAAAATATGATTCTCCGCAGGACCTCCTCTTTACAGGGCTAACGAATTCTTTTTTGTGTTTTAAATCAATTTTCAGCTTTCAATTAAAATTAAATTATTCAGTTTGAACTTAATACTTTATTGGGATTTAGGAAAATGTGCTGGTTTAAAGAAAAGGCAGGCATTTATGGTAAACTATTAAACCTATACAAATCTGGGAAAATTGGGACTTTTACTGTTTTATCCGGAAGTCTGGTAATCCCAGATCAGTGGTTCTCAAACATTTTCGTCCCGTATTGCGTTGGCGGGGCAAAAGACCCCTTGGACCACCTACCCGGCCAATTTCTACTTGCCACCGAAAAAAAAAAACTTATCAGCATTAATAATAAGAATGGCACTGCTTCTGGATTTTGGACCAACCCCCGAACTCCCTGGGGGACCCTCGCGAACTACCAGTAGTACTCGGATCACACCTTGAGATCCCCCCCACTACATTTTTCTATAAAATAAGACATAAAGCGTGACAATAGAGAAATATGTGTTTGAGATCTTTAATAAATTGCAATAATTACTGTACAACTACGTTTTTACGTAATGCTTCAATTTAATATTTTGTAAAAAAAGAAATGTTTACAACATACAATTCTAATATAATATTTAGCAGTATTTTTTACAACAGAACACTGTATAAATTTAATAAAATCCTTTCAATATTCGTGATCTTTTCTGTTGACTGTGTAAACATATTTTTGTGAGCGTAAGTTAAATCAGATGTCACAAAAGTGTGTCATTCCTGCATCAGCATTATTACGCAAGCTTATTGCTGAACGGATGAGACAGGGTGAATTAGTCACATTGTATTTGAGGGGTGAGGGCATAGTATTTCTCAGATCCGTGTAAAATCCAAACCAGAGGAATTGATTGTAAAACGTGATTGGTAATAATTAGTAATAAGCATAATCGAAGTATTTTTAATATTTTTTGTAAAAATATATGTACCAACGTCTTTCCGTTTTGAGGGCTGAAAATTTCGTAAATCGTGCCTTTCACTTCGCCATATTTGTCGTCATCATCAAATGACGCATAGCATACTCTCGGTGAAGTGTGTGTGATATCGGAAGTGCTATAAATAACTTCCGTTTTCTTTCTGATGGATTAAAAGACATTTTGCAAGAGAATATGGAAAAGAATTTCGAGATATTCTTTCAATTTTTTTCCATTTTAGCCGGGACCTATATCGGATATCGGCCTATTTTTGAAAACACTAGAACTGACCTAAAATTAGGGTGAAATCACTAATTTTGCATCTAAAAAATAAGAAAAACAGCCGTAATTAGTGGAAATAATAGCAATATTTACGATTTTTTGGTTTATATTTTTGTGACGTTTGTATACTATTCGTGACCAAAAAAGTCATGTATCCACAAGGCAGTTGGTGAATTAATAACTTAGAGAAATATGTTTGAAAAGCCAACGGGATCCATAGAATCCCACCGATAATAGCGGGGTTATCTTTATCCGTTTTCCTTGGGATTTCACGTTAATCTACCTCCAGGAAGACCAGTTGACAAACATGTTACACTATAGTCAACCCCAGGAAGACAAGTTTACAAACGTTATTACACTATAGTCTACTACTAGGATACCAGTTGACAAACATGTTACACTATAGTCAACCCCAGGAAGACAGGTTTACAAACGTTATTACACTATAGTCAACCCCAGGAAGACAAGTTTACAAACGTTATTACACTATAGTCAACCCCAGGAAGACAAGTTTACAAACGTTATTACACTATAGTCAATCCCAGGAAGACAAGTTTACAAACGTTATTACACTATAGTCTACTACTAGGATACCAGTTAACAAACATTATTACACTGTAGTCTACTCCTAGGAAGACAAGTTAACAAACATTATTACACTATAGTCAACCCCAGGAAGACAAGTTTACAAACGTTATTACACTATAGTCTACTACTAGGATACCAGTTAACAAACATTATTACACTGTAATCTACTCCTAGGAAGACAAGTTAACAAACATTATTACACTGTAGTCTACTCCTAGGAAGACCAGTTGACAAACATTATTACACTGTAGTCTACTCCTTGGAAGACAAGTCAACAAACATTATTACACTGTAGTCTACTCCTAGGAAGACCAGTTGACAAACATTATTACACTGTAGTCTACTCCTTGGAAGACAAGTCAACAAACATTATTACACTGTAGTCTACTCCTAGGAAGACCAGTTGACA
>NW_013667638.1:84933-92803 GCF_000517525.1 Limulus polyphemus
CTATACATTATATCCAGTATATTTTAACCATGGAGCTATTCAACCCTGCACCAACTCTATACATTATATCCAGTATATTTTAACCATGGAGCTATTCAACCCTGCACCAACTCTATACATTATATCCAGTATATTTTAACCTCGGAGCTATTCAACCCTGCACCAACTCTATACATTATATCCAGTATATTTTAACCTCGGAGCTATTCAACCCTGCACCAACTCTATACATTATATCCAGTATATTTTAACCTCGGAGCTATTCGAATGACGAAAATTACTGTTTTATTGTGATTGATGGCAACTCAGTTTTATCTGTGAGTCAGAAAACGGCAACTGAGCTGCTCTTGCCCCACCCACCCCCCAAAAAAAGATAATATTTTTTTAAAAGACAATTTTTTAAAAATAGATCTTTCTTTTCTGTTATTTTGCAATACTTCTGTCGTTTAACGTGCTTCTACTTGGTAGTTTCCTAACAAACTAACATACTTTCCAAGTGATATTCCGGTATCTATTGCGTATGTATATTAATGGATCTTTGACTCTTACGGAAGACCAAAGTACACGATTGTATTATGGGTCATATGAAATGTGTCATACGTGCCCTGTTTCCTTTTATTTTAAACATCATAAATCGTTCTTGCTCGGGGCGTCTAGTGTCCTCGATTAAAGAGGTCTCGTGCTGACTAAATGTTAGGTAAAAACGATACGGGGCGACTTGTTTACAGGACGTAGGTTAACATGAATTAACATGCTTTGTGAAAGAGAATTACTGTTACATAGGTTGTTACATGACTGACCGTCTAGGCTGTTACACGACTCCAGTGTCTTGAAATAACTTTGTCTACCATTCCACACGTGTTTATTTTTCTTTCTTTTTTTGGAGTGGGGGCAATAGTAGGTATTAATTTTTTACACGTGCACGGTAAGCCTTTTTACTTTTAGGGGTGAGCTAGGGGTACGTTTTTATTAGTGTGTTTAGTGTCTTGTAGCTTATAAGCTCTAAACATTTTGTTTCTTATACATTCTTCGTGGCTTCGGAAACCGATGTCTATTACACATAGTGCAGGATCTGAAGAAAACATATGTTCATGTTACGGTTATGTTATTTATATATAGAACATAGGTATTATGTGTATTGTGCTTGTTTGTGTTGTGTGTAGAAAACAATGTGCTCCCTTGTTTCGGTATTACAGAAATATACAACATTATGTTGTACTGTGATCACGTGTGTATTCAGTTCATACGAGCTATGCTTCAAAATCAGGTCCAAGATATTCTGTGTTATATATGTATGTAGAATTCTGAGTATCACTATCTGAACATCTGACCCCGTTACTTTTTTACTTCATAATTCCAATGTTGACCCCAAAACCCCGATCTGTATAGACTTTCTCTAGTGCTTAAATCGGGTTGTCGTAACAACCCTACACATTACTTATTGGTATGGGATGTAATCACCTACATTTTGTACTGTTGACTTGCTTTAAAACTTAATCGCTAATATGTCTATTCATGTACTTTTTTGTCCAAAAAGATCTTTTTAGATAACAGAGAAACAAATTAAAAGAGAAACTAAAACAGGCACGTAGCGTTACAGTGATTTATCGTAGAAATATCCATTTACAAATTTAATTTAAATGTTTTAAAATACCAGAATTTTTCGAGGTTTGTTGACAAGGGTTGGAAATTGTGAATAGAAAATTATGTTGTTTTTTTTTCTGTCAAATTCTATGTTATTGACTTGCGTTAAAACAAAATTAAAACAGGGATGATTACACTCTATAAAAACAATTGTTTATGTTAACACAATGGCCTGTCGCTGCAGGTGCGATTCCAGCGCCACAGGTGACATGTTTCATTGGCACTAACATATTTGGATCACGACAAATTCCTAACTATTTGACAATGCCAATGTCACCATGATTAGGGGTTAGTAATACACCCATCTGTAAAATGGAGCCCGTTGTTACGAAAAACAACTCCCAGGCCTAAACATCCATCGCCATGAACTAAACACATCTGATACTCAGAACAAACTCATAAACAAAGATTCGGGGAAGCCGATGAAAGCTCATAAGCCATGATTTTGCAAGCTTAGGACAATTTCTCGAAATTGATGGCTATTTGTGTAACAAAAATGGCCGAAAAACACAGAAATCACATCTTATCGACCACATATCTTTCAAGTCCACCAGAGCAGCTCCAATGACTTTTTTATGCCTTTTCTTTACTTACATATCGTGGCTTCGGAAACCGATGTCCATCCCACATAGTGCAGAACGTGAATAAAGTTTGTTAAGATGTGTCAAGGAAGGTTTGTCAATATGTAATAAGGATTGTTTGTCAAGATGTGTAGTCTATGATTGGTCGCGCCATCCTTCGTAGAAGCTCGCTCCAATGGGAATTTTGGTGTCGGGCAATAGTGCCTAATCATGGCCATCAGACTGAGTACGACTGACGATTGAGGGAGAGGTTCTTGTATGAAGTACCATTATCCTTGGTTAAGTTTTAAAAAGATTAGCACTTGTCTAACGAATATGGATTCAAATCTACGAAGTACAAATACATGTTTTTGACACTTTGCACGCGATTGCATCTCAATCTGGCAACTTAATTGTTATAGTTCTGATATAATCAAAATTCTTGAAGTAGTTTTTTTAAATACATCAGCTTCTTGACATAAAAAAAAGAATAACAATACATACACGTAACGAATCCTTTCTTTACGAATTTGGAAAATGCAAAGTACAGAACAATGAATATATTACACACATAAGTCCTTGTACGGTTTTAAAAGTGGCCGGTATTTTAGATTAATGACTGTAAAAATCCACATAATTTTATTCATTTATTTATTTTTTGCATCGTTCGCTGCCAAAAGTGAAAAGATCACGTGACATTCAGTAGTTAGCTTCTTGGCGATCATCCCGAAGGCTTAGCGAGAGAATAAAGTGGCTGGAAAAACCAGTTCAGTTTTAGGGAGCACTTATTGAAAAGTTTTGGCTAGAGGTTTCTGTCGTGATCACGTATAGTGTTATAAATTTATCGTTATATTAATTTACTTGGCTGTTTGCTACTAGCTCTTTGGCGAATTTCCCGAAGGCTTAGCGAGAATAAGGAGCTACAAATCAGTTCGACTTGAAGCGTTTTTACAGTCCTGAGTCTTTTGTGTACGCCAATATTATGTGCGTGTGTGTATCGTGAGGTTATATAATTGCGTTCAAACTGCGGTAATTTCTATATATGTAGAGATAAATAAGTACGAAAACGTAATCTTGTTTTCGCTTTGACTACGTGTCAGTTAATAATGGCTGGAAACGGCTTGAATGGGTAATGAAGAAAAACTTTAATACAAGTTTAACATAACAGCAAATGTACAACGTTTCGACAAGGTTTTGTCATCATCAGGTACCTTGTACATTTGCTGTTATGTTAAAGTTGTTCTTCTTTACCCATTCAAGCCGTCTCCAACCATTATCTAGGGAACTTTATTTTATCAAATAGCTTCTTCAGGAATGTACACACATACAAACACATATATTTTAATAAATGCTATAGTTGACGGGCGGAGACACGCATGTGAGCACATACGACTTTTGTATTTATAATGTTCATATTATTAAGTTCCTTCCTTTGTTCTTCTAACAGTAAATGTTCTCAGAGGAAACGAAAAAGAATGTGGTGGTTAAAAATGTAATAGGCCTAATACTAATGTCTTATGATAAGCATAATTATAATAATTGTGATATTTATGTATATAAATATGCATCACAAGAATATCACGATTTTCAATGCTATGTCTTTAAGAGTGTCACGAACAATTAAATAGCTCCAACACTCATATTCCCTGTTGTGTTTGTACAACGAAACGTAAAATCATAAATGTTCTGTGGTGTTGTGTGGGTCATTATTATTTGTTTTAATTATGTCATACACACTGCAGTTAGCACTACATCACTTAGATTAAACTGACATTGTATACGTTATTAGCCCCCCCCCCCCCAGTGGCACAGCGGCATGTCTGCGGACTTACAACGCTAGAATCCGGGTTTCGATACCCGTGGTGGGCAGAGCACAGATAGCTCATTGTGTAGCTTTGTGCTTAATTACCAACAAAGTATACGTTATTATTCTTACAGTTATGCAGCTGAAAAAGTGTTGACTTTACGTAATTTTAGCGCAAATCATATTTGTGTACCTGTATAAAACTAGAATGTCATATACAAAACTTTTAGAAATTATTGTTTTATGTTGACTGGCATATTTCGCTTGCTGAGAAAGTTGACCTTTTCGTGTTCCCAGGATGGTAATGTAGCTATGCGGGGACATCAGTGGCTTGAGAAACTTCACCCTGATCCAAAGTTGTTGTGTGGGACATCAAACACTATACTGCGTGATGACCTCTGACATTGAAAAACCCGTATATATATATAGTCTCTTCAGTTCATCTATTTAGCAAAGACCGGATTCTTAGAACAGAAATATATTCTGAACGTGTAGGACTTTGTTCGTTAAATTTATTTTTTGGCAGTGTTAAAGAACATGACAAGTTTTATTAAGGTTTCCATCTTTCCCTGTACTGCGCACTGACAAACGAGCTGCGAGGGACGAGAGCCTATGCTAAACGTAAAAAAATCAAATAGATTTATCAATCAAACTCATTGTAATTAATTCCCACATTTCATTATCATTCTTTACTATATTACTTCTGCCAGAGATAAATGAAATATTGAAAGTATTCCGTGTTTCCTAAAACGTATCGGTACAGATCTTCAGACATGGGCGTGAGTCTTTTTGGTTGACTCAACCAAAGGAAGTGAAATCGAACTTCTTCGAAGAATAACATAAGCCCCAGAACATTTGTGCAATAATGCCGTGACTCAGAGTCGTGTAATATTAGCGTATTGTTGAAATATACTGGATATAATGTATAGAGTTGGTGCAGGGTTGAATAGCTCCAACGTTAAACTATACTGGATATAATGTATAGAGTTGGTGCAGGGTTGAATATCTCCGAGGTTAAACATAGAGTTATAGTTATATATGTGCGACTGGCGGATATTTCCGTCATTCGCAGCTGAGTCATAGAACTTCAATGACGGAAATATCCGTCATCCGCAGTTAATGGGTTAGGGAAAATGTTTAAAACATTACAAATTATTTACAGGAGATCATTTTAACAATTCCTTGTTAAAGTTTTTCATTTCAAACTTCGTTACTTAACACACGTTTGGTTATAACTACTGAGATATAATTCTTTGTTGGATTTCGTCGACATCACACGAAGGCTATAAGCGCTAATCATCTGCCTGATCTCCTGATCGGAATTTAGGTCGTGTGACCTAGGAGGGTCAGGTACTCTGAGACCTCTTCCTCCTAAGACCTCTTCCTCCGCGCTAATCATCCCTAATTCTGTTTGTTTGTTTTGAATTTCGCGCAAAGCTACACGAGGGCTATCTGCGCTAGCCGTTCCTAATTTAGCAGTGTATGACTAGAGGGAAGGCAGCTAGTCATCACCACCCACCACCAACTCTTGGGCTAACGAATAGTGGGATTGACCGTCACTTATAACGCCTCCACGGCTGAAAGGGTGAGCATGTTTGGTGTGACGGGGATTCGAACCCGCGCCCTAATTCTGAAGTGAAAGGCTAGGGCTAAGTCAATAATGCCCATCGCCAACTCTTGGGATACTTTTGTCACACCAAATAGCGGGATTTGAAAGTCACTCCTACAAGTCACCAACAGCCCCATAGTGCGAAAACACCATTTTTGTTTTTTGCTGCAACGGTACGCGAGCCATGGAACCTCAGCAACACAGTCCGACACGCTGACCACTGGGTCAATATTTAATCGAAGTAACAAATAGGGTTAAATTTCAAATATTAAACTCTTCAAAGTGGAATAAAGCTGACGAACGTAACGGATAAGCTGTATTATTTTTAGTGGTAACATTTAAAGTTTGCCAATCTTGTATTTTTAGAAGCCCTTGTATGGTAATTAACACATGTATCTCATAGTTTCAAGACGTTTGTTTGTTTGTTTTGGAATTTCGCGCAAAGCTACACGAGGGCTATCTGCGCTAGCCGTCCCTAATTTAGCAGTGTAAGACTAGAGGGAAGGCAGCTAGTCATCACCACCCACCGCCAACTCTTGGGCTACTCTTTTACCAACGAATAGTGGGATTGACCGTCACATCATAACGTCCCCACGGCTGAAAGGGCGAGCATGTTTGGTGGTATGCGGATTCGAACCCGCGACCCTCAGATTGTGAGTCGAGCGCCTTATCCACCTGGCCATGCCAGGCACATTTCAAGACGTATAGTATAATTATTATTATTGTTTTTTTTTGAGTCCTAAGGCCGTTGGGGCACCTTTGTTACTGATAATTCTTGGGCAGAATTACCTAGTGATGTTGTCTACCTCCTCTCCAGATAGCCGTCCCTAACTTAGCAGTAAAAGACTAGAGGAAAGGTGTATTATTTACAAAAACATTAATATTGAAAACCCCAGAAAAAGAAGAAAACGCATTAATCGGGGGAAAAAACAGTTATCAATTTACAACGCCCCCATAATCTTACACCTATCATTACTGTCGTCTCCACGACACGTGGTCAATAACGGTCACTCTTTCAAACCTCATTCTCAACCTGATGATGACCTGAAGAGGTCGAAACGTTATTTGTTTTGTGCTTTTCAAATAAACGTTTTCTATATCCATACCAGCCGTCTCTACTATATATATAATATATATACATTTTCTTCAAGTGGGTTTCTCGTCATAATGAATTATCAACTATAATGCAATGCCCCCTATTCATTCACCCATAGGCGGTCTTACCTATTGGGCAAACTGGGCAACTACCCAGCGCCCCACACATGGAAGGGCCCCCGATGATATGCCTTTTAATCTATTTCTGAGTTTTCTTATCATTATGGGGCCCCATTTACTGAATTCTGTCCGGGGATCCAGAATGATTAAGACCGCGCCCCTGCATTCACCCACATAATAATAAAAAAAAAGACATCACCTAACACAAAGAACAAAACTCGCCTCTCTATTCTAGTTTAAATATTTATGCTCTGTTTATATGTAAACATTCTGTCAAAAAAAAAAAAACTCGTAAGGCTGAAGTGTGACAATAGAATAATTACCAGTAATTACGAGGATCTAAAAAAAAAGTACTTTAAGAATACAGTCTTACACAGTACAGAGCAGAGGACAATGTCATCATGCTTCACCCACGCATGCGCTCCCACACACACAGTACGAAGCCATATTTTCAACTCGCTTGGCTAATTGTTTTATCTGCGTCCTTGTCGGTTATGGATTATTTCCTCGCGGCTATATGCACAGACACAATGCTAATATGGGTACAATAAACTATAAGTGTCGCATTAAACGATTCTCTACACCCTTAAAATAACACTTTAAACCTATCATTACAGATACCACTATCACTTTTTATGTTTGTCATGGAAGACTTGTATAAATTCAGTACGTGTACACGAACTACGCGCCATTTTTTTTACGTTTAAGAATATTCTGCGACACTCACATTTAGGGAAACGGCGAGGAACTGCTGTCTCAAGTCAAGCCTTTTAAAATTTCCCCCTACTAAAACTGTACATTACCGTATGCATTTCAAATTTTGAATATAATTTCTACTGGATATGTACATAATGTGTTTAATCTTATGCGTGTATGGACGTGTACGTGCGGGGGCGGATTTAAGCCTAAATGCCTAGTAAGCTTAAAAAAAGGGGCCCCGGTGGGATCTATTCATACCAATTTTATACATTAAGCCAAAGCAAACAATTTCAACAATGTTAAAACACTGCCATAATTTTTTTTTCACTTTGTTGACGC
>NW_013667638.1:93756-101843 GCF_000517525.1 Limulus polyphemus
ATGGTTAAAATATACTGGATATAATGTATAGAGTTGGTGCAGGGTTGAAAAAACAACGAAACTTTTTAAACTGATCTAAGATGTTTTGATGTGTATAGTGATTCACTACTAAACTGGGTTTACTTGCGACAAAAATCACGAACTTTTTCTTCTTCTTTAAACTATCAGTCTTTTAATTTCATGTCTCCAATTTGCTTGTCATTGCGAGACCTACAGCACCTGGTGTTAACCTGAGATTGTAATAAAAAAAATAAAGAACTCAGTCAGACCAAGAGTAATTTTAAACAGTCCCCAGATTTTTATTTATATGATTTTGTTCGTTTTTTAAATCTGTTGATATTTGTAGGACTAAAACGTGAAAGAAAAAAAAGAGGCTAAAAAATAGTTAACATCAAGAAGACCTGGTGTAGAATTATGCATTTACACAGTGACGGCATATTTATGGAGAAACAGTTTTTTTAGATCGTATGACCATTTTAGCCTAAAAGTTAACAAGCTGAACTTGATGAACACATGCATAATAATGATTAAACTAATCTCTTAACTGGTGCAGCTCATAGTGACACAGCGGCATGTCATCGGACTTACAACGCTAGAATCCGGGTTTCGATACCCGTGGTGGGCAGAGCACAGAGAGCTCATTGTGTAGCTTTGTGCTTAATTACCAACAACGTATACGTTCTTATTTTTATTTTATTTACAGTTATGCAGCTGAAAAACATACAAAAGTGTTGACTTTACAGATAGCCCATTGAGTAGCTTTGTGCTTAATTATAAAACAAACAAACAAACTTAATTGATGCTAGAGAGAGGATTGTTAGTAATAACACCTCCCTTTTTTAAACTAGTTTCATTCATCACCCGATCTGTAAGTAGAATTGGGTGAAAGTAAAAGAAAATAACACCGTTTCTGTAAAGACAAATTTTGGGCAATTTCTGCAAAAATCCACGGATTTTTAAATTTTGTGGTATCGTTAACTGTTTTCAATGTTCTTTTCACGCGACCTTGAAATCACGGGAAAACCCCGGGGTGTGGTTTATGGGTTGTTATACCGTTTTGTTGGTGTGTTTTAAAGCTTTGGATTAAAAGGTGCGAGTTGCCACTTTAAAAAAAAAAGATATCAGCCTAACTGTTACTTTAGTCAGATATAAGTTTACGGGTTGTTATACCATTTTGTTGGTGTGTTTTAAAGCTTTGGATTAAAAGGTGCGAGTTGCCACTTTAAAAAAAAAGATATCAGCCTAACTGTTACTTTAGTCAGATATAAGTTTACGGGTTGTTATACCATTTTGTTGGTGTGTTTTAAAGCTTTGGATTAAAAGGTGCGAGTTGCCACTTTAAAAAAAAAAGATATCAGCCTAACTGTTACTTTAGTCAGATATAAACTGGTGAATGTTTAATTAAGGCTGGTACGCTTTAAGCAGAGTCGTGGGCTCGTATCGCGCCCGGTTTATATTTTCACAAAGCTCGATAATAATAGGTGTGGTAATATATCAACATGAGCACACTCGAACGATTTCAACACTCCAGCACGCTTTCATTTTACCAAAAAGTATCTCCTCAAAAAGATGGCCTTACATTAAACTGCTTATTCGTGTAACTTATGGTAAGTGCTGACGAGGCCTTTCGTTTAACACCATGCCTCGTCAGACATAGTAGTTGCCTAGGTGATGTTTATATTATCAGCTGTCGTGAACAACGACTGTTCTGGTGTGAACTGTAAATAATTTAATTGTAATTATTATTAATTTGATTTAGGTAATCTATAAATACAGTTTTTAGTGTCAGGATTAATAACTATTATTTTTGTATGCAAATTAGACGTAATAATTTATACTGATGAACAACTCTCCGTTAATGAGATAAAAGGTGATTTGTAACGCTAGAATCTGGGTTTCGATACCCGTGGTGGGCAGAGCACAGATAGCCCATTGTATTGCTTTATGCTTAACTTCAAACTAACAAACAAAATTAATAATTTTGTAAAATAAAATAAAAATTGTATCTTAAGCTATTCAATAAGAAATAAAATACACAACACACAATCCGTTACGTTATTGTTCTATCGTCGTTGACAGCGGTACTGTGTGTGTTCTCTGTGAGAGAAAACAATAACGGCGTTCTTTAGTCAACAGTAATGTGTCATTAAGAATAAAATTAAAAAAAAAAACACAACTCAAACTGAAATCTAATTTTGTAAAGATAGTCATAGAGGCACACGTCAGAAGTCACCACGTGTACTCGTGCGCTCATTGGTGAGAGAAGTACGGTCACGAGCGTGTCGTCAAATCAAACATGTGCGAGCACTCGTGTGTTGTGTGCACGTTTCCCTAAAAGATATATTTATTTATGAGCGCACAGGCCGTCTTCATCCGACTTAGGAAACGCACGTGAAGAGGTGAGCGAGAAATCTTTTGCTGAGAAGTATACTGATGGTGTAAATTATCTCTCCAACGTTCGTCGACCTATTTTGGTGTTTGGTCGATGCTCTGAACCATAGAGCTGCAGGTTTCCTGTTTTGGGAATGTTCCAAATATAGAACCGATTACTATATTGTTTGTCGTCAGCAGGTTCACTTTTCTTTTTCATCGACTCATCTTTCCCTAATGTTTTTCTCTCACACGTGCGCACTCGTGCGCAAACACACACACACACACACACAGTTCACAGTTGTTCGTAACAGTTCATAAAATTATTTATCTATATTACATAAAGTTGTGAGAAGCCGTAAAAACAGTCGCTGTGCACAACGATTCACTACGCACTCTGGGTCAAAGGTGATCTAAAGCATGTGATGTATAATATTTGAAAAGGTAGTGGTCACTAAAGGTTTGATTAGAGGCTACATGTTATGGATATATATTTTTGAAGACTGAAGAGCCATGTGTGTATATGTACATGACAGTAACATATACATGTATAAATGTTTTTAACTACAACTGAAAAATTACTATTTTTTTTCATCATCATCTTAGTCATAACCGTATTTACCCTAAACTTTCATTGTTCGTGTGATCTAATGGTTATAGGTCAAGGTCACTGGAGGTACAGTGTATTTGTGGGGTGTTTCAAAAGGTCATATGTCAGATGTGCGATGTAGTATGTCCAACAGGTATAGGTCAACAAATGCCTATAATCTAAAGTCAAAGGTCAAGATTATTAAAGTTTGTCATTTAGTGTATTTAAAGGCATTGAGTCAAGACTGTCAAAAGTATATGACATAGTATATTAAAATGTTATAGGTCAAGGTCATTGAATGTTATAGTATGATATTTTTATGTATGTATGTATGTATATAAACAATGGGACAAAATTATTAGATAGTATTTTATACATCTACAGTTTCTAAGTCAAAGCAATAGAGGTATACAGTAAAATGATTTAAATATTTCTATTAACTAAACTCGTAACAGAGTATACAAATTCGTGACGTCATTGTGACTTTTCGATATGAATGAAGTAGAGGGAGCTAGGTAACCCCCTGCTACTTGAAATGTCTACATCCCCTCCTTTACCTCCAGTAACTTTTTATGATTTTTTATTCGGGTAGGGGGGGGGGCGAAGGAATAAGGGGGCAAAGAGTTAGCTTGGAGGGTTCAATGGGAGTCGCAATGTAGAGAATTTTAAAATATTGAAAAAATGACTAAGTTGTGATTCGTCTGTCCCTTAGATCTAGTGAACGGATGTTTCATGCTCCCCTCTTACCCATAATCAAATCTTTCCAAAGAAATATGCATGAGGAAAAGCAAGGGCGTGTCCACTGAGGTGGTATAAGGGACAGTTTGTTTGTTTGTTTGTTTTTAATTATGCACAAAGCTACACAAGGGCTATCTGTGCTCTGCCCACCACGGGTATCGCAACCCGGTTTCTAGCGTTGTAAGTCCGTAGACATACCGCTGTGCCACTGGGGGGCATATTTTTTGTTGTTGAAAATTATACCGTCTGGTTTTAAGTCTCGAAAACTCGTAAGAAAGAGGGTAATTTCCAGCTAAATTCAAGTTGGTTTGATGTTTTAATTAGCCTTCGTACCAACGTATGCATTGAATCAGTAAATAATATATTGGAGTCCATTATAACTATTTCAGAAATCAAGATTCATGTTCCGAAATTGCCGCCATGTTGGTATAAACAGCCAGATAAATTTAGTGATATTGGTGTAATATTCTATATTTACGGTAACTCAAAATAAGTGACGGTCACTAAACTTGCATGGATTTTTCTCCACTCTCTGGTGGATCTATAGCAAGGATAGACCATTAAATGTTTCATTTTGCTGCTACTCTTCTCAGTTGTGTTTTAACTTGGCAAAAACAAAAGAAACGTTGAATTGTTGCATATTTTATTTATTGGAGTTTTTTTTTCAGCACGAGTTAGTTAGTACTCGAAGTGTTTTTAGCTAGCTCTTTCAGCCCTGGGGGCGTTGTAATACGAAGTTCAATCCCACTTTTCGATTGGTGGCGTTGACTAGCTCCCGTCTCTAACTTGTATACTCTAAAGAAGTCAAAACCACCCATTACTAACTCTTGGGCTACTCTGATCGAAAAAAAAAATGGGATTGACCTTCATATTACGACGTCCCTACGGCTGAAAAGTCGAGCATGTTCGATGATGGGATTCGAACCCGCGACCCGCAAACTCCGAATCGAGTGCCCCTAACTGCTAGATCTTGCCAAGTCCTCTGTATAAAAAATCAGTTAAAGATTTACGTAAGTAATTCTATGTGATCATATTAGATGACGTCTATAAATCGAGATATAACTCAAACTCGGGCCTGAATATGTTTTAAGTAAAACATTCTAAACAACGATATCAAGTATTACGAGGGTATTTATCTTTTTGAATTAGCTCTTGTACAACCGGATGTAACGTCATAATTTAACCGATTATTTGTGAACTTGTGTCTTTGCTTCCTGGTTTGACCAGCGTGGTTAGATCCGTTATAATAACTCGTACACTCATATTAAGATAAAACTTTTTCCTTTGACGTTGATCACATGTCATTCCAACTTCCTTCCTGTTTTCTCCACGTGACTATTATACATGAAGGAGACGCGAAGCTGCTCGTGAGAGATAACTGTCAGGTTTTGAAATTCTGAGGCCTGCTGAATATGAGAAACGAACACCGGATGGTATTTTGCAACACACCACCGCAGAAAGAAGAGCGTGTGAGGAAGAATGTTACATGTTACAGAAGAAAACAACAAATCTGACGTATTACAGAAGCAACAACAAATGTTGCATTTTACAGAAGAAAAACAACAAATGTTACATGTTACAGAAGAAAACAACAAATGTTACGTATTACAGAAGCAACAACAAATGTTACATGTTACAGAAGAAAAGAATAAATGTTACGTATTACAGAAGCAACAACAAATGTTACATGTTACAGAAGAAAAGAATAAATGTTACGTATTACAGAAGAAACAACAAATGTTACAGAAGAAAAGAACAAATGTTACGTATTACAGAAGAAAAGAATAAATGTTACGTATTACAGAAGAAAAGAATAAATGTTACGTATTACAGAAGAAACAACAAATGTTACGTATTACAGAAGAAACAACAAATGTTACATGTTACAGAAGAAAAACAACAAATGTTACGTGTTACAGAAGAAAACAACAAATGTTACGTATTACAGAAGAAACAACAAATGTTACAGAAGAAAAGAACAAATGTTACGTATTACAGAAGCAACAACAAATGTTACATGTTACAGAAGAAAATAATAAATGTTACGTATTACAGAAGAAAACAATAAATGTTACGTATTACAGAAGAAAAGAACAAATGTTACGTATTACAGAAGAAAAGAACAAATGTTACACGTTACAGAAGAAAACAACAAATGTTACATACTTAGCTGACGAATAATTTAACAACTAACTCATTTTCAATCAGTGACAAGAATATGCAGAAACTCTTCGGGTTTATAGAGTTGAGATGGAAAACTGCTACTTAATTTATCTCCAATCGTTGATACACAACTTCTCAAGTGGCAGTTAAATTCACGTGATTTGTATCATCGTAAATTTCCTTTTCTTCTCGCTCTATTTTAACCTCCAGGGGCACAGCGGCACGTCTGATGGTTTTATAACGCTAGAAACCGAGTTTCGATACCCGTGGTGGGCAGAGCACAGATAGCTCATCTTTTAGCTTAATTACAATTACAATTGTTTAATTACATACACCCTCCCCCCCGTCAAATAGCTCAATTGTTTTTCCCTCAAAAGCGCGTACTTCTGGGGTAATATTTTGTCCGTATTGGTTAAAACACGCACGTGAATACGTAATTAATATATATATATAAATTAATGGTAGTGAATGTAGTGCATGAAACTGAAGTAGAGTATTTTATCCATCGTTACGCACGTGAATGTCACGTACCTTGTTTACAGCGCCTTGCACCTTATAAGGATAACGTAATGCATGCTTCTCTTATTGCAGGCGTTACGTTGATCGTGTAATAGTTTATTTGATAGTCAGGGTCGTGGTCATAAACAAGGCTAAGGAGTGGCTTGATGATTTTATTTAGTGTATTTCATTTCACAAACACTAGATGGACTCCTCCACGTGAACTTTTATGGAAGTCTTAGCCTAGTGTGCTGAATCACTTGTCATTGATGTGGTAAGAGAGAGAAATAAATTAACATTTGTTATTGGGAAACATCGCTGAGCCTTCTTTATAAAAGTAGTAGGTATTCTGTTTGTTCAAACATAACCTCTCCATATTTGTCCTCTCTTTGTCTATTACCAAAAATATCTTTCAAATTATATGTGTCAGAGCTTTCGACAGTACATATTTAGCCATTTGAAAATGTTCTTATATGTTACCGACCTCCACAGACCCGTCATGGCCAAGTGGTTAGGGCGCTCGACTCGCAATCTGAGGGTCGCGGGTTCGAATCCCCGTCCAGCTAAACATGCTCGCCCTTTTAGCTGTGGGGGCGTTATAATGTGACGGTGTATTTTACCACTATTCGTTGGTAAAAGAGTAGCCCAAGAGTTGACTAGCTGCCTTCCCTCTAGTCTTACACTGCTAAATTAGGGACGGCTAGCGCAGATAGCCCTCGTGTAGCTTTGCGCGAAATTAAAAAAAAAACAAAAAACCGACCTCCACGTACTTTACGGGCTGCGCTAATTATTTTTACGATTAATTTAATTCGTAACAATAATATTTGTATGTATTAGTAAGTACATTGTTCTGTTATCTGTTAGTTTTTTTCTTCATTTCTATGTTAAAAGTTTGTGATATAACTTAGTGCAAGGGGGTTCGCCAAAAAAATTTAAATCGCGTTTCGTATTTTAGAGCCGTGAGTGCATTATGAGAGTGACAGTCAAATCCCACAATTTTATTAACCCTCCGTTTGCGACTTGAGTAAGTCTGCCTACCAACCACTCCAGACGCAAAGATTCGCGAATATTTCGGTGGACCAAAATGCTTGCATCATATGATGTCAACAGCAGTTGAAGGGTTAAAGTAGCCCACGACTAGCTGGTTTTCTTTTAGCCTATCATTTCAAAAGTAGGGACAGTAGCGCAGTTAGCCCTCGAGTAGATTTGTCCGAAATTCGAAAAAATTAAATTTGTGAAAACACGAAAACAAAAATTTTTAGTCGTCAAAATAAGTGGGGCGGCGGGGTGGGTGGGTGGTGTTTAAGGCAGATAAAATGCCTCTTCGTTCCTTGCGTTACTCTTCTTCTGGACTTTTCTCCTATATCCGTCGTTTATCTCGTTACGGTGAAAAGTTTTGTTGATCGTTCAGCATATGTTAAGACCGTTCTGACGTCCATAATAATTTTCGAAAAAATTGATTTGTTTGAAACACACCGACAACGTTCGCCAGATTGTTTGTTCCACGTATCTTTATACTTTGGTAGCGTTTACTTTACACTAAAGTTCAGTACACCCCCGCACTAGGCACTCTGTACACTTTCAAACTGAAAACTCGACAAACAAGCCGGGCTGGGCGTGGCGCGGTATGAGAAGCGTGCCCGGACTGTGAATTCAGGGGTTGCCGGTACGTGTCCCGATGTCACACACACACACACACACACACACACAAAGTGCTCCATCACTTTAG
>NW_013667638.1:102301-112770 GCF_000517525.1 Limulus polyphemus
GGTGCGCTATAAGAGGTCCCACTATTGGGCTAGACAAGAGTTGGCAGTGGTAATGGATGCTGTTGACAAGCTGTTTTCCCTCCAGTCTCTTAGTTCAAAATTAGGAACTGCTATGCTCACATAGCCCTCGTGTAGCTTTGCGCGAAATTTTTTATACGAACCAATGAAGACACACGAGCCAATATAAAGTTTGTTTGTTTGTAGTTAAGCGCAAAGCTACACAAAGGGCTATCTGTGCTCTGCCCACCACTGGTATCGAAACCATATTTCTAGCGCTGCAAATCCGCAGACATGCCTCTGTGCCACTAGGGGGCGCAACATAAAGTCTTGGAAGTTCATAAAACTTTGAAAAGAAAGAAAACATTGGAAACTTACAAGTATCATTATAATTATATATAATTATAAAACTGTTTCGTTAAAAATCCTACATGTAATGTAATATATTTCACAAACTCTCACCCCATGTTGTCTTGGTAAGTATTTTCGATTCGATAATTTGCAAAAGATTTATATGATTACCGTCGTTTTTCCACTAAATAAATAATTGTTGACATAAATTAAATTTTTGTTTAAAAAAAAAAAACACATGTGACACAATACTTAAATTGATAATTAATATTTTCAATTTAAAAATACTTTTGCTGTTTCAATTATGTTCTGAAAGTAAGCTTTTTTAAAACTTACCTTAAAAAAAAAGAAAAAAAAACACTTGATATGCTAGATTGAACATTTAATTTTGTGTGTTATGATACCTGGAAAACGTCATAATTCGGAATATTTAATAAACTCGTATAAACAATAAGCCGCTCCAAGTGGATCAGTGGTAAGTTTGTAGGTTTACGACGCTAAAATTCGGGTTTCGATACCCGTGGTGGAAAGAGCAGAAATAGACCATTGTGGTAACTTTATGCTTAACTAAATTCAAACCAACCCAATAAGGAATAAAGTAAGGGGGAGTAACGTGAGTACCGCAAAACGATAAGGATTAAAGTAAGGGAGTAACGTGAGTACCGCAAAACGATAAGGAATAAAGTAAGGGGGAGTAACGTGAGTACCGCAAAACGATAAGGAATAAAGTAAGGGGAGTAACGTGAGTACCGCAAAACGATAAGGAATAAATTAAGAGGAGTAACGTGAGTACCGCAAAACGATAAGGATTAAAGTAAGGGGGAGTAACGTGACAGCGAAATGATTCAACTGTTCTAACCAAATATTAGTGGCCAATATTTTGAGTTGAAAGATAATAGACGATTGGTAAAACACTGGAAGAGATTTTGAGTAATTAAATTTAAAGGTTCTTGAATGTATTACCCGTCATCCTTCGTCTACCACAGCACGAAATATATATATATATATATCTGTGTGCGTGTGTGTTTATATACATATGCTATATTTAAAACGTGCAACACAACTTTTAGACTGTTTAACAATGTCTGAAGCACGTGATAAATATCAGTATATTGATTCGATTGTAATTTTGTGTTACTTACTAGAAAGTTAAGGTTTAAATTTGGACCATAGGAAAACGCGATTCAGCATGTATTGTATGTTAAAACGAACAACACACGTACAGAGTTGTGTACAGAGCTGAAACAAGAGAAAATAGTAATGTTTATTTAGATTGTTACAGATGTTCTAGCGATGTGTCAGGCATTTCCTGTCAAAAAAAAAAAAAAGAGAAGAAGGAGAATGAAAGAAAAAGAACCAATTGAAAGAGGAGGAGTCGGAGATGATAGGAAAAAAAAAGGAGCACCCGTGGGAGATGTGCAGAAGAGAGATGTCGAGAGTGAGAGGAGGAGAGATATCCTTTTAAACCTAGTGCGGGGGGGGGGGTCGTGAGCTGGGGCTGATTCCAACTAATATGCAGTACTTCACCATCTTTAAGGCTCCCCACACCTTACCCATAGGGGGATACGGCTCCCCACACCTTAACAACTGGAGGCGGACTAGATGCCTTACTTCAATATATGTTCTTTCTTTTCACTCGTTTGTTTATTTTTCTTGATCATCGTTTTCCATAGTTTCCTCTCAGTATTTTTTTGTCGTGAAAACATTCAGTATAAATACCCGTTTTTTTATTTCTTCTCAGTTCTTAGGTCTTATATAAGCTAGAGGCGCGCGCTTACCCGATTCGATTTTATTACTCATCAGGATCTCTACCAGCATAGCCTCAAATTGAAATCCTTTTAGGCAGGATTAGAATAAATTAATCTGTGAGACCTTCGGCGTGGTCAGATATATCAATCGAAAGGGTTTGACTTCCTGAGTTTAAAACTGTAATTAGATCTTAAATCGTTCAGAAGATGATGAAGTTATGAGCTAAAAGTTTGTATTTGAAAAACTCGGAACCATTCTATGAACCCCCCCAGTGGCACAGCGGATTGTCTGCGGACTTACCACGCTAGAAACCGGGTTTCAATACCCGTGGTGGGCAGAGCACAGGTAGCCCATTGTGTAGCTTTGTGCTTAACTTCAAACAAACAAGCCATTCTATGAGCCGCTTTGCCGTGGCTGAAAAGATAAAACTTTCCGACACATTATTTTTTTTATACAAATTGCCCCTCCCTCACCCCCCTGTGTTTCAACGGCAAGTCTGAGAGCTAAAACTGCTAAAAATAAGATTTCGATACCCGTGATGGGCAGAGCACAGATATCCCATTGTGCATCTTTGTGCTTAAACTACAAACAAACAAACGAGGTAAAATTGGACAATAAAAGCGCGTTTTGGCGTTACAGGCATTTCCAGTTTAATGTTCTAGCTCCTAACATGGTAAGTAATTGGGATGCTATGCCGCTGCTCATGTCCGGTAGAACGGTCGTAGGAACGCGGGGGGACAAAAATAGCCTACTTTTGAACGCCCACATTTCGAGCACTTAAAGCATATAGCTTAGCACATACCCAACCCTGTCGCGTTGCTTTGACCTTAGCTGGTATCGGAGGCGTAGAAATGACACGTAACTTTTCTTAGAGCAGGCGAAACTTGTTCTATCACTTTGTTGTTGTTGTTTGTTTTTTTGCAGTTGGTTAAATAATTTACTGCACAAATCCGTGTGACTGATCAGATACCCTTTTTTTATCTGATGTATTGAACTTATTTCTTCCAGCCGTACTTCTAACTGGAACAACTAGGACATGCTCTTACTAGCTGGGCCAGATGGTTAGGGCGCTGGACTCGCAATCTGATGGTCGCGGGTTCGAAACTCCGTCCCACCAAACCTTTCAGCCGTTATGATGTGACGGTCATTTCCACTATTCGTTGGTAAAAGAGTAGCCCAAGAGTTGGCGGTGATGACTAGGGACGGCCAGCGGAGATAACCGTCGTGTAGCTTTGCGCGAAATTCAAAACAAGTAAACACTACTAGCTTATACAGTTTACTTTTGTTTAATATTACATATTTAACAATGCTAGTGCTAATTTGTACAGCCTTATTGTACATATTCCCTCTGGTACAATTTACCAGAACACTGTTCCTTGTTTCTGCTCATTTATCTTCTTTTAAATCCCCACTGTGCCTTTTATAAAAACTGCTGCGAATGTACTGTCGGGACGAGGGAAGCGGAGTGCGGGAGGTGCTGAAACACCCCAGTCGTTGAAAACGTAATATGTACACTAAAATTGAACGTTTCGTTTTAGTGTTGAAATGAATGATGAGACCTTTTGTGGCGTTCAGTACCCCAAACTTTCAAAAGCGTTTCAGTGATGAATGGCATTGTATTGCGTATGTTTAGTGAGTAATCCTTAACTTTCTGTGTGGTAAACTGAGCGACATCTGTAAAGTTTAACTCTGACCACAGGAGGTGAACCTGAGGATGACGCTGTCATATGTGTTCATACTACAACACGACCACCACAACCAAAGGCTGAACATTTAAAGCCGTGTTGATTGAACAGCCTGTCTTAACGGTCAGTCTAGTCTGTTAGTGACTGACGTGGAAAACGTTTCCGTGTTAGGGAAAGTTTATCAAACACATTTGCTTTATTCTATTTTTTATTTGATTGGAGATTCTATTCTATTAAATATACTGTGCCCCTAAGGCATGCTTCACTAGTGAAAAGTTCGTCAGGGAATTTTGCCGCGAGAACATTTCCGAATCTTAAGTACAACACCATTTATGGTGTTCTATCTTCCAATTCTCGATGACATAAATCTTACAGGTCCAGGCTTTTTACCGTTCTCCGCCGCGGTTTTTAAAAAAAATATATCCTATAGATACGTTGTGAATTTGTCCTCATTATGTTATGTACAAGAAAGGTAAGATAAGAGGCGGCGGAACCGTGGGGGGAGGGGGGCTACTGAGGACAGGTGCCTCTTTGAAATACCCGTCCCCCCTTTGAATGGGAAAGAGACTTGTGTACAACTATCATGGAAAGTCGTTTCAGTTTTGAATTTAAAAAGGTGCCCCCCCCCCCAATTTAGATATTTTCCGCCGCTCCTTTGGTTATATTATAAATGTCTTTGTCACTCATTTGTTGAAACCAACACAGTCATGAGGTATGTAGACATGCCACACCTGTCGTTCATTGACTGCCGTATAGCTGGAATACCAAACTTTTATCCATTGCGAGTCTATGTTGTGGTCGATTTCAGTGTTAATAAGCCCACGTGTTTTTTTTTCTCAGTTTAAGCACGCTTGTTCTAATGATCAACTTGGTTTTATTTTTTTTTAAAGATCGCCAAATTAACTGAAGGTGGATAGTGCGAGAACTTGCCACCCGGAAACGTATTCAGTAAAACAGATATGATTTTAAAACGTCCCGCGTTTTCGTATTTGAGCATGTAAAGTGTGCGTGCGTGTGGGAGAATGCAAATAGGCTTTTTAGCTGAATGGTAGTAGTTGGTAGATTCTGAAAGTTGGCCAAATACGTACGTAAACCGTATACTGAGGCTATTTTGTATTGTTGTTACATAGTATTAAAATTATGTGTTATATTTGATTATCTTTGTTGAATACGTAAGAAAAACAACAGGGCCGAATGAGCCTATATATATCAAGTGTTGATTGTGAGCTTTTGTGAATTTTGAAATTAACTTGGTCTTTGAGATTAACTCGGAAAGTTAAATTTCGAAAGCGCAAAAAAACATCTAATTATATTCATTAATCGTTAATTTGACAGTAAATGTAAAATTGATTCGTTAAACAACCCCTCCCTCCAAAGTAACGTTATTTCACTAAGGGACCATTCACAATTAGTATTATCGTAAGAGCGAAGTAAATGTCCTGTTAGCCACATTTAAAAAAGGAAGAAAAATATAAACAGGATTTATTAACTACCGGCATTTTTGTACGTACTTGATCGAACAGGTTCGTGTTTTTTTTTTTACCCACCCACCTTTATCGAACAATGCTCGATAATTTTCAATGATGACAATTGGGAACGGTCCCTAAGCTTGTAGCAAAATTCATACATTTTTTCACAATGACATAATAGTTTTTTTTTCTCTGCGTTTGACCTTATCAGAATAAAGTGCATTAAAGAACTCCGTTTTCCTGTCCTGCAACAGTAACAAACTACAAACACGTTTTTCCTTTAAAGCACCGATGATGCATCCTTGAGGGAATTAGACGGGGGGTGGATGTGGGGGGGGGGGTTAACGCCTGGGGCTAACACGTAGGCGAAAATGGCACAACAAAAAAAAAAAAGAAGAAGAAAAAGGGCAAAGCGACCGTTTATAGATGAGATGGGTAGGTTGTGATTTTATATATAGACGCATATAGAAAATATTATCTTTTTCCGTCATTCAAATGTAAATGTGAAGTAGCAAGAAATAAGGTATAATATTTAATATCTCTCAACAGAATTCATAACACAATTGGCGTTCGTAAATTGATTTTATTTTTGGATGCTTTGATAAGAATAATTAAAAAGTGGGGAAGAATGAGCTAATCGGGAATTAACAGTGAAGTACAGTATGTGACGTTCATCGTATTAACAAAACAACAACATGAAATATGTTTTACAAATTGGAGTTTAATTATTATTAGTCTCAAAGTGGGTTCCTCGTCATCGAAATTGGGGTTTGATTTTCTTCAAATATTTTACTCATTTTATAACGGTGTTGCCTCCAGGTGGCTGTGTGGTAAGTCTGGGGACTTACGACACTAGAAATCGGGTTTTGATAGCCGTGATTCAATTATCTTTACATAGTGGTCTGTAAAATTTCGCAGAAAATGACAAGACGAAAGACAGGTTACTGTAGGAAGGTAATTTTACAAAATAAACAGAAGTACGAACATACACATGCACAGGCCAGTTGAGAGGGCGGGGAGGCCGGGAAAATTTCCTTGGGCTCAATAGTTTGATGGGGGCCGTGGAGAAAGCAGGGGGATTGATTGATAGGGAGCGGGCCAACATACCAAATCTTCCTTGAGGATCGTGAAAGCTCTCGGCGGCCCTGCAGACACACAGACAGAAAGTTTGGTTTGCTTCGAATTTCGCGCAAAACTACTCGAGGACTATCTAACTAGCTGTCCTTAATTTAGCAGTGATAGACAAGACGGAAGGTAGCTAGTCAACAACACCCACCGTCAACTCTTGGGCTTCTCCTTTACCAACGAATAATGGGATGGCTCGCACATTATAATGCCTCTACGGCTGAAAGGGCGAGCATGTTCGGTGACGGGTATTCGAACTCGATCCGCAGATTGCGAGTGAAGCGCCCCCTAACCACCAGATAAAAGAAAGTAACGCTTTATAAGAAATAATATTAACAATACCTGAATGTTTATATATATATATATATATATATATATATGCTGCTAGGTGTTCATAAAAAATATATTATTGAGTATTGTAGCATTTTACGACCGATAAAAAACAACAACAAAGAAAGATAAACTGAAAACTTAGGTCTACAGACAGTGGATATGATTCGCTGATGGTAATGAGTAAAGTATCGTAACTATGATCACAATTGATGATAAAACCGGATCTGCAAGCCTTAAAACCTGTTATCAATCTTTTGTTTTGGAGCCCCTCAATGTTGAGTGTATATATATAAGACACTCTTAGTCATTTCCAGTTCATAAGTGCACCGGGCGTGGCCAAGTAATTAGCGTACCCATATTGTGAATCCAATAATTCGTGAAAGAAATATTTCGAAGATATGAACATGAACTTAAAAATCGCAAAAAGAGAGGAACGTGTTTTAGAATATATTTATTGTTGTTCAGTTTATGTATATATATATTATTTTTATTTCCATGTCAGCATTACTTATATATGCATCATTTTATTGTACCATATCGAATAAATTGGTTTGAACTGAATATCTCCCCTTTTACACTTCTTATAGGAATCACAACTATCAAAAAGCGCTCACTTCAGTCTTTTCTTGCGCCCAATGAATGATAAGGAACTGTGGCATCCTGCGGTAAAAATTCCCACCGCTACGTAGCGAACCTGAGCACTCTATTATGCTGGATGCACTCATTGCATTGAAACCCAAAAATTTCTGCCAACAATGCATTGCAGTCAGCCCCCTTTGCTTAAAAACAAACGTAATACAATTTTCTTTATTGAACTAATACATGGAATGACGAAATACGGTTGTAAACGGCCCACTAGATAATCATATTGAATACGTGTTCCGATCCAAAGTATTGAGTTGACTGCACATTTTATATTCATTCATCACTATAAGTCGGAAAATTACCATTGATTTGTTTCAACGGGCATTTGCTAGATTATTAAACATTCCCAACGTAGGTTAAAGGTCAAAGTAAGTGACGGATGCATGAGAAGAAGGATAGTCGTACTGAAGGTTGATCATGTACTGGATTATTTGTTTTAGAACTTTCACGCACAGCTACACAAACGGTTGTATGTTTTTATCCGTCTCTGAACCGATAAGAGTGAAAAAAAGGCAGCTAGCCAAGACTTCCCACTGCCACTAACTGTTAGGTTATTCTTGTCGGATCGAATAATGGGATTTGACCGTCACTCTTATAGCGCGCCCACGGCCCCAAACTGTTTAGTTGCATTGTTTGTTTTCGACCAAGATATTTGTAAGCCTATTTCTTTGATGCTCTTAAAGAAATTGGTATTGACTTCCAAGGTATTTGTAGGCCTATTGGTATTGACTTCCAAGGTATTTGTAGGCCTATTGGTATTGACTTCCATGTTATCTGTAGGCCTATTGGTATTGACTTCCAACGCCAGATATACTATAAAAAAAGAAGTTCCTCTTTTAACGTCCCCCGATGGGTCAGCTGTAATTGTATAGACTTACAGCGCTAAAATCCGGGGTTTGATTCACCATGGTAAACAGAGCACATATAGCCCATTGTGTGGCTTTGCACTAAAACAAACTTTATAATGACAGTTGCGACACCACTCATTAAGTTGACTATTACGTCATTTCCAAGTTCCGGGATATAGCCAGATGTTATATCAGCCCAAATAGGTTACATTCAAGTTTTTGGTTATAGCCAGTTGTAACATTCGTTTTAAGTCGACTAGTCTAAAAGTCAGGTAGTCAAAGCCGAAGATTAGGCTACTATGTTTTTTCCAGTTTCTGAATTTGTCAGTGCTTGCATCAAAAGCCCTATTCTAGGAATAGAATGTAAGTGTACGCAAGTTGTAAGTGTTATTTTTTTATTTTGCATAATACTAAAGATTCAAAACTAAGACAGGGAGGGCAACAGTAAGTACAAAAACGCGCGAAACAACATGAAAACTTCCAACTAAATGTTGTAGCGAGACTTTTGTGTTTTGTTTACAATGACACTCCCTAACGAACTTAAGTAGTTACGAAAATTTGTTTACTTTGAATATAAATTAATGATGTTATAATAAGTTGGGTTATAATTTCTTATAGGCTGTGGGTATTTGCGTGTGTTAAGTTATCCATAGCCTCATATCATTAGGAGTGTAGGAAAGCTAACTCGTAACTACCGATTCTGCACATTGCCTAACATTCGGAAGTTGGTTTGCTAATGTTATTTATCATTAAGTACGGATCGTAATGAAACAAATTGGAGGCCATAAAAATCGCACGTTTAAAACCACTTTTAAAATTTCTGAATATTAAAAATGACTATTTCACAGTATTGGCTGAATATAACTCAACCTTATTGTACTTGTAAAGCCGTCTGAATCGCTATATACGTGTTTACGGAGTGAATCAAAATTTCACTATTTCCATGAACTTTTTATCTAAGTAAGTAATTAAGTGACTTTTCCAGACAAGCATACAGAAAAAATTACGAACCTTATCGCTCTGATTCTTTCACAGAACTCTTCCGTTTGTGGTCCCAATGATTCCTTTCTTGTACAGAAAAGGACACTAGTACAAATTTGGGCATGTAATTAGATTTGAGGGTAGGTTGGTAGAGGTTCTGATTAGTAGTAAGATCGAATTGGGTATACTTGCGCCCCACGTTTGGTATTGCTGGCGCACAAAAATATAGCTAATAAAAAGGAAACAAACAAGTATAATATATATATTTTTTTTATAAAAACAAGTAGGGATCGATATACGTATATATATATTGTGTCTTTATAATTTTTTTTTATTATACTTGTTTCTAAAAACTTAGAAGGATTTTTTTTCAGTGTCATTGTATGGTCAGTCAACCTCTATTCGTGCATGATTGACGACTATTGTTATTTTGTTACGTGATCTGAAAGTATTGAATAACAGTCGATGTCGGGTTGAATTGCTGATCGCAAGGTCGTTTTATGTGTGAAAAGGAAACCGTATACATCATATGTCCAATCACAGATCTAGTGCTAAACGATTTGTGTCACACCTCTTGTTGATACTTTATACACGGGATGTTTCTGACATGCTACAAGCGATGTATACGAGTTCTTCGCTGGGAAGTAGTGTTACTGATGTACTTACATAATGCTACGAGACTTGATCGAAAACTCTGGCTGAACTTGTTACGAATATAAGCCTCTTCCCATTTCATGTCATCACCACACTTTTAGCTGTACCAAAATCTTTGTGAAAAAATACCGGCTACTTTAAACAATGAAATTTTTAGAACCGCACCTACAGATCACCGAAGGAAGAAAACTGTCTCATCTGATTAATAATCAGCCATCTCGATTATCTAAATAACAGAATACTAACCACGTTGTATTTTGATACGAGTCTTGTTTGTTTGTCTGTGTTCAACTCCCAACACGTTAGTTTATGAGAATTATGGCATACTACATTAAGACGTTAACACATCTGTTCATAAAGGCATAAGATTCTCAGTGACTCCAGAGTATAGAATTAAAAAAAAAGAAGTTTACGTAGTCGAATAAAAGGTTGCAGTAAACAAACCTGACATAAGAGCATTGTGAAACATTATTGATTTCTGTTTACACTTATAGTTAAGCCTAATCTGCATATTTCTCTATAATTCCAACGTATCTTAAACATAGGAAATGTCAGAGAGTGTTTTATTTTAAACCTCTTATTTTTTTATATTAGTTTTTTTTTTGTACGTTGTTTAATTTCAATCTGTCACG
>NW_013667638.1:113732-114959 GCF_000517525.1 Limulus polyphemus
GCCAGGTGGTTAGGGAGCTCGACTCGCAATCTGCGGGTCGCGGGCTCGAATCCCCGCCCCACCAAACAGTCGTGGGGGCGCTATAATGTGATGGTCAATACCACTATTCATTGGTAAAAGAGTAGCCCAAGACTAGCTGCCTTCCCTCTACACTGCTAAATTAGGGACGGCTAGCGCAGATAGCCCTCGTGTAGTCTTGCGCGATATTCAAAACAAACATAAAATCTTAATAACTTGTTCTCGTTTTCCTTTCGGTACGTACGAATACTGACGGATCGATGTTATCAATATGAAATTTTAGAAACTGCAGAAAATATTAATAAATTAATTAATTTATTAATAATATTAATAAAGTACCCGTGAAAAAATAAAAAGCAAGAAGACGCATTATGATATATAATTATTATTTTTTCTACGATTAACGGTTGAGAAGATACAGAGCGTGACAAACAGACAGACGTATATGTTGATTACGCTTAGTAAGATTCTTGACAGCATACTGTTCACACCAATTCAGAGAAACGGCTTGGTAAGGCCAGAGGCGTTTCTACATAGTAGCACGCGGGGTTTGGTGGGGACTTGTCCCCTAAACAATTTGAAAAATAATGTCTATACTAAAATTTATAAATTAGAATCACCTCAGTCATCGTCTGAAAGTGAATATCCTTATAAGTATTATTTAGTCTTATTGTTTCAAGTTTGTAGTATCCTAACCAAAAATCTTAGCCACTGACTGTAAAGCAAAGCAAAAAATCTTGGGTGAAGCTTCAGGTATACAGCTGTGAATATTAACTTTTAATTCGTTGATATTCTGGAAAAACACTACATTACCAACATAAATGTTCCGGTTTTGGGCCGGGAATGGCCCAATGGATAACGTGCCCGACTGTAGATACGAGATAACGTGGCTTGCGTCTAGTTACTTCCCCCACCAAATTAATAGATAAAAAGTAAAATAAAAAAATAAAAATAAATATCCCCCTTCATTCTTTTTTAGGGCGTTGTAAGATCGACGGTCTAATTCAACCAATAGGTCTGAAAATGGTAGCTCAAGATTTGGCGGTGGGTGGTGTTTACTAGCTACCTTCTCTTTAGTCTGTTACTTCAAAATTAAATTTATAAAAATTATAACAGTCAAATATGATATCAACTTGTAACAACGTTTTTAAAGAAATCAATAAACGTTGCTTATGACAGCAACTTAAGCACGTTGTGAATTGAATGAAT
>NW_013667638.1:115959-117383 GCF_000517525.1 Limulus polyphemus
AGCGCAGATAGCCCTCGTGTAGCTTTGCGCGAAATTCACAACAAAACAAACAAACTGTCACGCCTACCTACAACCAGTTGGTGGTTCAATAATTTTGTTAGGATGGTTAATTCTTTTGTTCAAGTCATATTCTTGGCCAAGAAAAGAAATGTTGTTATAGCGAAAACAAGGATGAGACAAAACATGGCTATTTACATGGCACCATATCAGCATGTGTGTGATATCGTTTTAGTAGCAATCTGAATGATATATTTCTTTACAAGAGTATCGGGAAAAAAGTTATTCGATAGTCTGTGGTAAAGGCTTGAATTTCAGAAACTGGCACTCTGCCAAAATGTTATGATAGGAAAATAGGCACCAAAACAGGCCAACAACCCTACAGAGCCAACGAGAGTGATTGGGGGTGGGTGGGGTGACTGTAAAAGCTGGAAAATCCTCTCTGATGAGTAGGGATGACGTATTAAGGTTGCGAAAGAAGGCCATCGTCATAGAAACCGCATGAAAACCATTAGCAAAATAAGAAATACACCGTACGTCCGTATCTTAAAAGTCACAGACCTGTGTAAACTGATCTGATAAAAAACAAAAAAACTCTGCTTAGCCAACCGATCTTTTTATGTTTTTCCTCATATTCATTAACTTAACATTACGAACGGTGTTATTATTTGTCATATATTAATCGGTGGATTGAATACAGAAAGAAACTTGGTAGCAACAAATACTGGATCTGCGTCAGATTATATTGTGTATGGATTACACATTGAATTCTTTTACCGGATTATTCGTGTGTCAGATTCTATGGCACTTGGATTACACTTTGATCCATTTTATTTGATTATTAGTATGCCAGATTCTCTGGCACTTTCATGACACTTTGATCCGTTTTATTGGATTATTAGTTTGTCAGATTCTATGGCACTTTGAACCGTTTTATTGTATTATTAGTATGCCAGATTCTATGGCACTTTCATGACACTTTGATCCGTTTTATTGGATTATTAGTTTGTCAGATTCTATGGCACTTGGGTTACACTTTTGAACCGTTTTACTGGATTATTTTTATCTTAGATTGTGTGGCCCTTGGATCACACTTTGGAACGTCTGACAAGGGTTATTCATGTGTTCGACACTAATATTCTAAAATAAAAATAATGTTAAAAGTTAGCAAGGTACAAACCGATTATATGCTTATGTTGTAGACTACTCTGTAAGTTGTTTTTGTCAGTAGTATACTACAAACATGTACACAATATCTGCCTGATTGTACAAGATATAAATACACGTGCACGACAGTTAGCATTGTTGTTCGGTTTAACTCATTCTAAGCCTACTTTGTGTATTATGTATAAACCATGGTATACGTGGTACTGGTGGAGATCGAAAGGTACATACTTGGCAGCTCCTGGCTTCATAAACCCCCAACA
>NW_013667638.1:117863-124279 GCF_000517525.1 Limulus polyphemus
AGTTGGCGGTAGGTGGTGATGACTAGCTGCCTTCCCTCTAGTCTTACACTGCTAAATTAGGGACGGCTAGCGCAGATAGCCCTCGTGTAGATTTGCGCGAAATTCAAAAACAAACACTCAGCCACACATTCGTTTAGCTCATTCAGCACTGCGTGTTTGCACCATTCTACCATTTTCCTGTCTCAATAATATGGTTAGTATGGATTTTTTCCTATTTTGCACATTTTAATAAACAACACTGACGCAGAGATACGACTTGGGGCAGAATGATGTTTTATGGTCATTTAAACCTTAATCCAAAATCATTGACAACTTCAAATGGCGTTCCTCCACAACACACAATTGTTGCCATATTTATCCATGACATTTTTTTTCTCACTCTCTCTACGGTCCCGCCTATTCACAGCACAGGTTGGTTGTAACTACTAGTGGCGACATCTATTTTACATATTCTCTCGAATGGTTTCCCGATTGGAAAGATAACAGAGACGATGGTTTAAATCTTATTGCATCATTAGTACATAACATTGTCATTTACAGCGTTCCTGAGTAGCGCTGAGACCAGTACATTCAGGACTCTACATGTTTTTTAAATTCATGCTCAAGCCATTTCACAGTATAATTTATTTTGGCCTCTTTACTCTGAACTTCACTTTTCTTCATTATAGGTAGAATCAACATTTATTATGACCCTTATGATTCCGTTGAAATTTCCACCAGATGGCCAGATGGTTAGGGCGCTCGACTCGTAATCTGCGGGTCGCGGGTTCGAATCCCCGTCACACTTTTCAGCCGTGGGGGCGTTATAATGTTACAGTCAATACCACTATTCGTTGGTAAAAGAGTAGCCCAAGAGTTGGCGGTGGATGGTGATGACTAATTGCCTTCCCTCTAGTCTTACACTGCTAAATTAGGGACGGCTAGCGCAGATAGCCCTCGTGTAGTTTTGCGCGAAATTCGTAAGAAACCAAACTAATCCACCAACTTTTTCAATTACTCTACGAAAGTATTCTTACTCTACTGTATCATCCCCAAGTCCCTCTCAAAGAACCCGAATCTTCTCCTACAATTCAATAACGTGTTCTCTGATTTCGAAATTGGTACAGAATATCATCAGACTGGGAGATTGCTTAAGTAAAATTTTAACTGACGATCCTCTGTTTTTCTATTACTCGTTTTAAACGTTTTTCTCAATCTCTCGTCTTTTCTTTCATGTTTCTTGTTCACTTCTTCCATATCCTCTCATATTATTCAGTTTTTCTATCCAAATATTCACATCATTGATTGGAAACATACAAATAAATGAACTGCTACAAGTCGTATGTTTTACAATTTAACAGAATACTACCAGAATGTATCCTAGTGGTGTTATCGCTTCGGACCAGGGAATTTGAGTATCTCGGGTTCGAGACGTGATGCTACTACCAAACACGCTTAGTTTTTTCAGTTGTAGATGCGTTATAAAAGTGGTAGTCAATTTAGTTAAGAATAGCCGCTTCAAATGGCGGGTGTTTCTACTGGTTCTTTTAGCCCGGTCTGTGCATAGGTGTTGTTCAGATGAACAAACAAACTGAACATCTTGTTGAATTTACGCTTCATTCAGGAACTTAAACAAGTTATTTATCTAAGAACAATAACGATGTCAACTACAAGTGTATAGTCCATCTTATTATAGCCACTTTACGTGGTTCCTCCTAAAGCCGGACTTTTAACTTACGCTAAGCATAACTCCCAAAAACCGAAACACTATCTCAACGATGGACGTTCTTAAACATATTTAGTACTTTCTGAATTTCCAACAGAAGTTTTCGCAAAAAAATCTCTGATTCGCAATATTCCCGAGTAATATAACCACTGTTTCAAAACTTTATTTCAAGAAATGGGCGTTACCTAGTAATTAGTGTGCTGGACTGTGGATCCGATGTTCCCTTGTTTGCGTCCCTCCCAAAAACAACAACAACAACAACAACAAAAACTCCACACTTTGGGCTGTGGGTACGTTATTACAGTAACGATAACATCCCAGTCTACGATTGAAGTACCTCAAGAGTTAAGGAAGGATGCTGTTGACTAACTGTCTTTCCTCTAGTTCATCAATTTAATACTTTAGGACGACTAGGGCAGAAAACCCCTTTCTAGCTTTGCGTTAACATTCGAAACAAACTATCGAGGAATTCTGTAAGGTTCGTGATTATGCTAGTTTATTTTTACTTTCGAGAAAGGTCCTGACCCAAACAACCCTGATTTACAACAAATTGCTTGTTGCTCACATTTCTAACAGAAAAACGCAAAGAGAACTCGTTAAATGTTTACATTACAATTCAACGTGTTCAATATAAATATTTATTGGGCCTAACAATCTACAAAATAACAGTGACCATAGCCAGAGACGGGGGGGGGGGGGGTCGACTGAACTCCCACCAGCCAAGAAGGGTCAACAGTTTGGTTATTTACTCAAGCTTATTTAGTATCCGAAGAATTCTCACCATTGAAGTATGATTTTTAATTGTCATGGTTACAGGCAGTAATAATGTTACTGAGAATGTCGTAGGCTTGTAGAGTTTAATGTTTGTTTGAATTTCGCGCAAAGCTACACGACTGCTATCTGTGATAGCTGCCCCTAATACAGAAGTGATAGACTAGAGGGAAGGTAACTAGTTAACAAAAATCAACCATCAACTCTTCAACTAATCTTTTACCAACGAAAATTGGGATTGACCGCACATTATGACGTTCCCAATAGTTGAAGGGCGAGCACATTCGGTGACTGGATTCGAACTAACGACCCGCAGATTGCGAGGCGAGCATTTTAACCAAACTAGCGCTTAAAGACGCACTCTAGTGAAATAATAATAATATAAAAAAAAATTCTGATTTTAGAAACCCAGGTACCTAAAATAGATCATTTATATTAGTTCAATGTTTCTGTTTTCTGATATGACGTAATACGCCCACCTAAAACCACATTAATGTCTTATGCTTATTGGCTAACATAAGCGAAAATGTCACTTGGTTTTGGGAAAAGACCCCCATTCTTACTCCAAATGTCATACCGTAACTATGGGCTTGCTATCATATGTGCATTAGAAGAAAACAGACACCAAGTTGTGTTACAACATGTCTTCATGACACACACACACACACACACACACATCACTTTAGTACTACTGTTCGGTTTCGTCTTTACTACATCAACATAATATAAACCATATATTAGAAGACCCTCTACCCCAGTAAATGTTAGTTATTACATTTGTTTGTTGTCACCCCTAGACGTTAGTTATAACTCTCCAGTAAATGTCAGTTAGTGCTTTGGTTTGTTGACACCCCTAGACGTTAGTTATAACTCTCCAGTAAATGTCAGTTATTACATTTGTTTGTTGACACCCTTAAACGTTAGTTATAACTCTCTAGTAAATGTCAGTTATTACTTTTGTTTGTTGACACCCTTAGACGTTAGTTATAACTCTCCAGTAAATGTCAGTTATTACATTTGTTTGTTGTCACCCCTAGACGTTAGTTATAACTCTCCAGTAAATGTCAGTTATTACATTTGTTTGTTGTCACCCCTAGACGTTAGTTATAACTCTCCAGTAAATGTCAGTTATTACTTTTGTTTGTTGACACCATTAGACGTTAGTTGTAACCATCCAGTAGATGCAGTTATCCGGTTGAACCCTTCACGTCAGAATAAACAAATATTTTAGAGAACCCGGGTTTTATCAGACGCTAGGCGGATACCCTTGTTTAGTGACTGACATACGATATTTGTGGTATGGCGATTTAACAAACGCTGTATGAACGAACGTGAGATCGGACATCAGTGGAATTTTAATGGAATTGTGAACTCATGTTTCTTGTGGTGAAAGGTTGTGGTTTCCTTTGCCGGCTGCTGTAGTTTATAGCGATCCTTGTGTTTCTGTAATATTTGTTTACACAAACCCTCCCTTTTGGGAGCATCATTCCATTACACAGTACTGATTTACTCGAAACAGAGGACAATAACTGTCTGTTTTGTGGAATTTCCAGTGAGTTTACTTATTAAATCTATGTTAGGCTTAACTCTGAAACGTGAGCAAACTCCTTTGTTGCTTTGTTTTCGTGTCAAAATTAAAGTTTTTTTTCTTTTCTTCTTCTTTTTCCTCAGTGGATAATTTCATAAGACGTAAACAAACTAAATTTATTTATTCTAAATTTAAGATTTTTGTATTTTCATAAAAGTTGAATTTTTTTTTTTATTAAAACGCAGAATTTGAACTTCATTTAATTACTTTTCTTCATCGGTTCGACCAAAGGATTTATAGTGAGGGATGCTGTTTTCGTGTTGTACTTTTTGTTATTTTCGCGTCTTATTAGTAATTGACAGAATTTATGAGACATATAGAGCACGTATACTGGGAATGTGAGTACAGTGGATAGTTTATTACCCCGGACATTGCACTGTGATGTGGTCACTTGATGACGTGTTCATTAATTGAAAGGAATCCAGCCTTTCTGGTCTGGAAATGCACATCGCTTATTTTATATCGCATCTGCTGGGACATTCTTTTGGTGCTTATTGGTACTAATTAGCTGCCAAATGTGAGAAATGTATATGTCGTATCATTTACTTTACGGGTTTAATTCAGGTATTAGCACTTAATGGGTTAAACTGAACAGGATATTTTAAGCTTGTAGGTGTGTCGAACAGAAGACGGTACACGCCATATTACACTTAACTCCTTTTTTCTTCCACCACTCAGTATGCCAGTAATAAATCACTAACCATCAAACTATTTGTTTCTCTGCTGTTAACTGCTGGTGGGGTTTACACATTGCATTGCGTCACTCTGTGTTGTTAACTGCTGCAACAAACAACTGATAAAATATATAAAAATTGGGTAAACTCGCCCATTTTCCGAGTAAAATCTGTTATACTACTTCTCAGTTTTTGTCTGTCCTCAAAATGCACGTGCACTTATTTCAACGGATGATAAACTAAAAGCGGATGTAAATATACTTTAGTAGACATTTTGTACAACAACACATTAAAAGCTTATTAAAGTTTTTAAAAAGATCTAGTGTTAGGTCGTAAAATAACATTATAAGTTTATTTATTGATAGTATTAAGTGCTGTAAAGTTTAGCCCTAACTAAACTAAAGCAAAAAACGTACGTAAGTGACAGTGTTAATTTATCTTTTTTATCGAATATAGGCCGTATTTATAAAGGCTTAAAACTAATGTTAGGACAAGTGGACTTACAGATTTCGGTGTCTGCGATTAGAATTATTTTGTATTATTCTAGAAATCCAGTATTTCCAGAAGTAATGTTGTAATAAAGATACTAATTTGACTGCAAATGTTTTGCGGGTCTCTGCTTTTCCCCAGTAATTAATGGTATTGCCCCAATATGCATCATTATATTTGTTGGTTTGTCGTGTGTGTTGCTGGTGTTATTAGGGACCCTGAAACAAACAAAGCTATGAACCCATAAGCAACTTGGTGAATACGTAGTTAGAAAAAAAATGTTTGAAAAGCCGATTAGTTCATTAGTAATTCAATGGTTCAAAATATCTTGTCCAATCAGAACTTCTGAATTTGTATGAAAAGTCCTGCAGCTTTTATACATATATCAGAATTATAAAAGAGCATCATTACATAAAATAGAAAGTATTTTAAATCCTCAGTAGCTCTGTTCTTTCCCAGATAGATAGGAAAATAGTGAATTATTATACATGTGTAACTTGAAACTGAATGGCTATCTTTTTCGTGGCGATAGGTGATACTTGGTAACGAATATTTTGCGACTTTTTTCATCTTGAGCTCAAGACGTCGTGGTTTAGTGTTACTTATATTTAATAGTCGATTCCCGAAACTGTTACTATGGGAAGCAGTATTAAATGTAAAGGTCGTGATTAATTATTAAATATCACGACTTCTATCTTAACATGGAGATTTTGATTGAAGTTAGCAAACTTACATTTAGTATGTTAAAATTTAGGATTAATTTGGAGACCTTAAATGACGTTTAAAATTGCATTGTTCAGTGAAAAGCTACTAATTATCAAAACGGTTTTAACTATCATTAATATATATATATATATATATATATGCCTTCCGTTTGGATGAAAAAGAAAGTTTAATAAAATATCGATAAGATACATGATATTTATTTGAATTCTTAGTTGTATATTGAATAACTTATATAATTGATCGTGGCATTATTATTTTAATGTTGTTGTTGGCACGGTAGATCGGATGATCTTATAAATAAGAATTAAGATCTTGAAGTTTCAAATATCGGTGAGCTATTTTATATCGTTTGTCACTATTCTTGTTAGTGGGGCCCGGCATGGCCAGGTGGTTAAGGCACTCGACTCGCAATCTGAGGGTCGCGGATTCGAGTCCCTGTCACATCAAACATGCTCGCCCTTTC
>NW_013667638.1:125279-145944 GCF_000517525.1 Limulus polyphemus
ATATATATATGTGTGTGTGTGTGTATGAATGTATATATATATATATAGACACACACATCAAGAGAAACGGTCAAGTAATATTTTACATAGAAGGAAAGCCTAAAAACACCACCATGTCTAAACCTTTGTTGATAAATAGATAGAAATTGTAAGCTATTGAGAATATAAGTATCGAGTTAGGATAAGTTATAGTTGACACAAGATAACTACTGAGGTCGAAAACTGCCATGATGTCAAAATATTAAAAAATGTGAAGATTCAATGAAAGTATGCGAAGGTCAGCAATAATTCACATTCAAGACTAATATATATATATACATAACATGACATACAGTTAAGTAAAATGTTATATCAAAAATGGATGGAAAGCCTTAAAAAACAGCCTAACCAAATATTTGATGATATATATTTAAAAAACAGATATTGTTCTTCACAGCATTAACTGTCGACGTAATTTAGTTTCCTAAGTGTTTTAAGATATACCCGAAGGTTTCACAATTTATAAAGTGCAGTATTTGTGGGTCTAACCGCACCTTGCGTGGTAAGCAAATTTGGTTTCCGTTTCGTTATTAAGCCATACGAGGTTAAATATGCCCGTCATCTCATACACACACGTGTAACGTGACTGGAAAAGGAACCTCATCACGAAGCCCCGCCAGCGTTGTGTGGCCTCCTGGGAGTCAGCATAAGGAGGGGGGAGTGCCAAGCAACAATATATCCCTGCGGGTTTATGGTCAGCTGCAGAATGGCATGCGGTGTTTGTGAAAAATTCTGGCTTTATTTGGGAGTGTCATGGTGACGTCATTTCACTTGGTTAGCACTTGCTTTAGAAGATTATTATAACAATTACATATGCAGAAACTATAACACGCGTGTTTCATCAGCCACTCTGTATTTTTATACATATACACATTATGACTACTTAAAATATATGTCTGTTTTTTTCTTACATTACATAGATTACTGCTAAATTAAACTCTGAACACGGAGTAATAAGTGAAACTGTTCTATATATATATTGTGCATCGTAAATAAGTTCACGAAAAAATAAGTCTATAGTATTAAAAAAACGATTATTATAAGTGTATATGTGCTTACTGTAACCGTAAAGACATTTTCCTACTGGAATTCCTCGTCGTCACGTGATCATGCTAGTGCATACAATGTAAGACGTGCTTCTCATGACTAAATCTTTTTTTTTTTGCGAACGTTATAACATTCCTCGTCATTTCCTTTGGATCTTATGTAGCGGATTAGTTTTCTTCCACAGATGTTGTAAACTTATCTAAACGACAGTTTCTCTGACTTTATAAAAAGTATGGTTGGTAACTTTGTTCGTTTTTTCTTTTGTTATTCATTATGGCGGGCTTGTATCCGTGACAAGGTTAGTCTGCTCCAGCTATTGTTATATGGTAGTGTCACCTATAGGAAAGGAAAACAATTACTGCATAAACAAACTAAATATGTTGTTAGATTAATCGTGCTTCGGTATCTGTATGTTTGATCTGGTGGATCATATAACCTATTATAATAATCTGGTTTTATTATATAAAGAAGTGAAAATTGTACATTTGAAAACAGTAATAATTATTATTTTAAAACCTGGACGATTCTTTAATATAAAAAATCAAACACCTATGACCAGAGTTGAGCTTATAAAGTCATATCATTTTCAAGCCCAATTCCCATTCAGTATAAGTTTTACTGTAGTAAACATATATCGGGAAGGTTACTTGTGTGATGTGAATTTAATTACTGCAGTATCTAACACACTAGAAATGTAATAATATTTGTCTCTTCGGAGTTACCATCTCTTCAAAACTGTGTCATTGAGTCGAACCATACATAGTTGGTTAAAGGCTGAATATCGCTGAGAAATGTTCTTTATCTACACCATTAAAAGTGATAAAATTAGATAACTAAGCCTTTGATGAAGACTTGTAGCTGTATGAAACTTGTTATGTGACTAGTCACCATTAAAACAAATGTTTACTGGGACTTGTAGCCCTGATATCTCATTTGGAAGGACATCAGTCTCAGAGCATTAGTGAAAGCTGAAGATCTTGATTTCAAGCCCTGCCCCTGAGCGGAATATTATTTTGTGAAGATTAATATTTATACAGTGAGGATACCAACATCATTATATGTGATGTTTGGTTCACATTGATTCAAATATTCAGGATGCATGTTTGGTTGGGAAGAGAAATTAATTATGTTACATGTTTGTTTCTGGTAACATTATGTTTTTTGTATGAAAGGTACTACTTGAATTTATACACACATATAATATAAGAACAACAAGGGACCTGTAGGTCCATTTTTAACATCTCATCCATTAAACTAAACTTGAAAATAAAAGTAAAACACTCAAAGCCAGACTTTATCATCCAAATATTTATCAAGCTTTCTCTTAAAATCCCTTAAATTAACTGCACCCATCACATCTGAAGGCAACCCATTCCAAAGGCCAAACCACCCTTTTAGAAAAATATAACTGTTTTAGTTGAAGATGATTCCTACCCTGCTAAAATTTATGTTTATATACCCTAGTCCTACCATTCTCACTATTAAATATAAAAAAAGATGATGCATTAACACTATTAATTCCCTTCCTTATATATTAGTCTTTTATTATGAAGTTTAATAAGAATAACTGAACTTAGTTTAGTGTGTTTTGGAATGTCATTGAATTAGAAAAGAACTTCTAGGCATTAAAACCATTGTGGATTTGATCAAAATACTTTTACAGAGTATTGTTTTTTAATAGATTTGGTTATACTGACTTACATTTTAGAGGTTATAATTACAAGCTTTAAAAGTCCAGATTTTGGTTTTTTCTTGCTACTCAATCAGTGGAGTGGGTTATTAGAGTGGTTAATAATACGTACAGTTAATGTTTATTCTTTTAAGGCTATGTTATGTGAGTATGTGGTAAAAAAAAAGGTTGCATTTAAAGTCTGTTGAGAGATTGATGGATGACCCTGTTGGAGGAGCTGGTCTTCTGATGTTTTGTTTGTCCTCCAATAGCAGTGTCTTGCAAGATGAGGACTACACTATACTAGGGTACCCCTCAAATTCTTTTTGTAATGTTAAAGTTTCATTGTGAGGCCCAGATCAAACTAAACTGATATGATGTGTAGAGGTTTTTCTTTTTTTGTTGATGTATTCATTTACAGTTTTCTGTTTTGTTTGTGAAACTTCAGCATGTTCTGTTATTTGTATTTGTCATATATTTAAGTCCTGTTTGTTATCTCCCATAAATATTTTTATTTGACCTATTTTTTTTATTTCTTATACAATTATATTCGTAACTTTCTTACTAGATATATTTTTTATTTGAAACTGATACCTCCTGCTTGCTCTACATATATTATATTTTACTGTCAGATCCTTCGTTGGAAAACGTTTTAGCCATTGATTTCCGATGAGTTGCTGGAAAGGAAGATGTTACTTGCTAGAACCGACATCTAATTATTAATGAAGCATTTAACAAAAGTATTACAAGATCAATAAAAATGACTTTTTTTTATAGGCATTATAGGATATTTATTTGATGTATAACATATTATTAAATCCACCAATCAAGAAATTCTTCATAAGGGAAGTTGCTAAATATTCATATAGTCTCAGGCTAAGAATTTTAACAATCTGAAAAAAATTCTTGTCTTTATTCATTCTCAAGTATTTTTTCTACAGGATATTAGTTGGAGCTCCACGTGCCCGGCCTTTTAATGGAAGAAACAATTCAGGAGTAATCTACAGGTGTCCGCTGTCAACAACATGGAAAGATTGTGCTCAACTTCGAGCAGAGTCAGATGACTCATCACACTGTAAGTATTACCTGATGAAAAATCTTGATGATATGTGTATGCGTGATGTGAAATAAGCAAACATTTTCATCATATTACATAAGTTGATTGAAATAAAATGCATACCGTTCTCTAGACTTGTTTTAGGATGAATATAACAATTTAATATTTTGATGTTAATCCTTTTAAAATATAGACATTTTCTGTTGCACTGTATCCATTATTATCACAACTCCCTCGGTGCACAGATATGTATACGAACATTTAGCACTGACTGTAAATTATCTAATATAAAATAACACAACAAACCATGGCATTGATTCTTCAAATATGAATGGGTCCTTGACACAATTAAGTTAGCACTTAAAAGCAATGTTCTGACATGACATGCTGACAGCTCCTACTAACTACAAAAAATAAATAAATTACAAACAATAACAAACAGGTCACTTCCTACTAAGAGCTGTTTAATTTATAACTTCTTATATACATAACTAGTGTAATCTGTAACACAGCATAACTAAATACAAACACAACTAGTGTAATCTGTAACACAGCATAACTAAATACAAACACAACTAGTGTAATCTGTAACACAGTATAACTAAATACAAACACAACTAGTGTAATCTGTAACACAGCATAACTAAATACAAACACAACTAGTGTAATCTGAAACACAGCATAACTAAATACAAACACAACTAGTGTAATCTGTAACACATTATAACTCAATACAAGCACAACTAGTATAATCTGTAACACATTATAACTCAATACAAGCACAACTAGTTACAAACACAACTAGTGTAATCTGTAACACATTATAACTCAATACAAACACAACTAGTGTAATCTGTAACACATTATAACTCAATACAAGCACAACTAGTATAATCTGTAACAGCATAACTAAATACAAACACAACTAGTGTAATCTGAAACACAGTATAACTAAATACAAACACAACTAGTGTAATCTGTAACACAGCATAACTAAATACAAACACAACTAGTGTAATCTGAAACACAGCATAACTCAATACAAGCACAACTAGTGTAATCTGAAACACAGCATAACTCAATACAAGCACAACTAGTATAATCTGTAACACAGCATAACTACTTACAAACACAACTAGTATAATCTGAAACACAGCATAACTAAATACAAATACAACTAGTGTAATATGAAACACAGCATAACTAAATACAAATACAACTAGTGTAATATGAAACACAGCATAACTACATACAAACACAACTAGTGTAATATGAAACACAACATAACTACATACAAACACAACTAGTGTAATCTGTAACACAGCATAACTAAATACAAACATGTTCAGTCATAACATTATGGAAGACAACTCTCCCAATAAACATAGTTTAAAGACCCTATCACTCAGAAGAATGTCCAAAAAATAACATTTTGATAATCTTATCTCATAGAGACACCTTAAGTATTAACTTGAAAATTGTAGTTCTTTGAAAGACCTAAATAACATTTTGATAATCTTATCTCATAGAAACACCTTAAGTATTAACTTGAAAATTGTAGTTCTTAGAAATACCTAAATAACCTTTTGAAAATTTTACCATGCCCACACCAACATTGTTTTCAGTAGTCAGTAGTCTTCATTTAATGTTTTTTTTATATTGATAGCTTCCATAAAAGATGACCAGTGGCTGGGAGTCTCCTTGAAAAGTAAAGGGAAAGGAGGATTTGTAATGGTAAGTTCATTCCTCTATGGATCACTGCTTACGTATTTGTAAGAGCCATAGCAGTGGACAAAATAAATAAATAGAATAGGATACTATTGTTCTGTTATTCAATGATATCAATTGACAAACAGATAGATTAACAGTAAAGTAATGGAATCCATTCTGCAAACTTTCAGCTATAAAATACCACAGTGGTATAGCGGTATGTCTGCAGACTTACAAAGCTAAAAACCGGGTTTCGATACCCATGGTGGACAGAACACAGATAGCTCATTGTGTAGCTTTGTGCATAACTACAAACAAAATATGAATAAGATCTTATATCTAATACCCCTTGCTGAAAAACTTCTATTTCACAAGTGAAACTTGTATAGTAGCAACCAAACTGTTGATAGAGAAAGCAAAAGATGGAATTTAACAACTTTTTCTTCTTTTTCTTTTACTGTTGTGTATATAAAGTAGACATTTCTTTCCTGAAGCTACAAACCATGGTGAAAATGCTTGTAAAATAAGTTGCAGTAAGTCAGTGCCTAATCAATATTAATTTCTGTTTCAGACATGTGCTCATCGGTATATCGAGAAAGCAGGAGAAAGTCAGTGGGGGTTTGGTGTCTGTTATTCTCTGAATCAGCAGTTAGAGTACAGACAGAAGTGGTATCCCTGTGGTGGACGTCCTGTAAACAAAGGTCATGAACAGTTTGGTTACTGCCAAGCTGGCACCAGCTTAGATGTTTTAGATGTAAGATATATTTTCACTTCTTCATTAATTTTAATTTTTTTCTCACTTTTAGTGTTCTCAGAAAGGTAAAGGTACTGTCAATGAAATATATTTCAAAAAGGTAATAAAGCATATTAACACACTATGTAACAACAGAAAGAAACGAACAGAATCTTTCTGAACTAAGGCTTGAACTCAATACCCCATGCTTACACTTATATTGTTGAGTTTGATGCTCTACTAAGTTAACAAATTGAGGCTATAAACGAATACAAGACAAGTATCAACCAGTGACTGTCAAAGTGAACATGAATTAGTCCTGACATGTTAATATTACCATAGTCCAATTGTTTGAGAAAAGGTATAAAAACTGTTATGCAATTATTCAAAAATATTAAGCACTGATAGAAGTTTCAGTGTGTTTGTTAGCTTATTTATTAACTTTGTCCACTGGCTGTTAATAGGCCAGAGCTGTTTGCTATAGTCATCAATTTATGTTTCTTATAAACGGGGCCTCATTGAGATATAGTACCGCTCTAGGCAGATAATTTTGCCACCACCTCCATGTGATCGCTCCAGAAATGAAGCCTTTGTATTAGTTATGTCATTAATCATGTGATCAGTCACATGATCGCTCAGAACTCGTGATTGGTTTCTCGATCTGGTGTGGTGGGTTGCAGCGTCATCCCATCACAAAGTTAAATAAAAACATAATTCGTCAAATTTTTGTTGCTGCTTTCATTTGAGGTGCTTAAATTTGCCACCCTAGGCAGTTGCATGTGCATAACTGTGGCCTTGTTTATAAAAAAAACTATTAAATTAGAACTACATATATTTAGTGTTAAACTCTAAAACGTTTTAATAGCCCAGCAATACCTAAAACATTTATTTAAGATATTTAGTGGCACAGGAATAGGTATTTTTTAATTATTGTAATACCTCTTTCACACAATTGTTAATTTTTATTTAGTTATCATACAAATAAGAGTTCTATCAATAATTTTTGTTTACCTAGTTTCTTATATCTTTTTGGGTGGTTGGTACACAATTTATATCAATTCCATTTGACCTCTATGTGATGTAGTTACAGAAATAAGAATTTCTTCTTGAACTTTATAACCTGTTTTGATGACTGTCATACAAGAGTTTTTGTTGTCCTTGTTGCCTCTGTGTATGCGTGATTGTCTAATAAGGAACCTTTTTTTTTTTTTATGAAGTCATCCTAGAGTATTAATCAGATTACCACAAATAAGATTATTTTTAACTCTGGTAGCTGCTTTGTACATGTTCAGCTGTTATGTATGTGTACAGTGGTTTTTCATGTGTACAACTGTTTTTTTGTATGTTTTGTTTATGTGCATATATTGCATGAATAAAACCTTGTAATTATAGTTTCCTATATCTTTTTGTCACACACAGATTTTTATAATTTGTCTTTAGTGTTGTTTTCAATAAAAGTTAAATTTTTGTAATGATGTGATTGAAACACAGCACAATTGTTTTCTCCACATTAGTACTTTGTTATTTAAAACTACAGACATTTAACCTTATAAAGGATTAAATTAGAATGAAATATAGTATATGAAATTACCCATAAACAGTAATTTGATAGGTTGTTGCCAGAAATCAGTAAGAAAAATGAGACCACTAAAAAGTGGGACAGGAAAACTGTAATCTACATTTAAAATGGATCATCCATATATTAACAAAATATTAAAAAAAAAAGATAAGGTCTTGATTTTATTTTATTGACTTATAATTTCCATATGAAAGGATAACAACATGGTTCTTGGATCTCCGGGACCGTATACCTGGCGAGGAACTGTGTTTGTTAACAACCTAGGAGAAGGAATTCGTGATGATAAGACATGGTACCTTGGACCATTGGATGAATCTCCAGTGGATAAATACAGTTATCTAGGTAATTAAAAAAAATTTAGTATTTACTATCAGTTTTATTACAATTGAAGTTTTATAGTCAAAACTAATTATTGTAGTTAGTTTCAAATGTTTTTATAAGTAAGTTTCTGAATTTTTTGCAGTTTTTTTTTTTATAATTAATGCTCTTTGTATGAAAGCATAACAGTTCTTCACAAACAGATTCAGCTGGTTAATTGCAGTTTGATGAATAGTTTATCAAAACATATTTTTCTAGAGAGTGTTTATTTTATTTTTTTTTAGTTTTAAAGGGTGTACAATTACTTCGGTTATAATTTATTATCTTTTTTTTAAAAAACAGATTTTACATAGCAGTTACATTTTTTACATAAAAATCAACTATATATCCATCTAGTAACAGTTGTTTATAATATATACTCTGTGGTAACATCAATAGTAAATAAATGAAAATTTCAATTTATTTTAATGTTCAAAATATGAAGTGTGGAATGTATTAAAGATGCAGTAATGTTATTCGTAATAGTTTTTTGTGGAAGTTTCTAAAAAAATATACATGTTTTTTTGTGTGGTTATCAATAATAACTTCTGAGCAAAGCAAAATATGTATGTAAATCAGAACTAAATATAATCCAATAATGAATACAGCTAACTTAATATACTGTTCTTTTTAGGAATACACAAAGTCTTAAAACAAAAACCTGTGATGGTTAAAATTTATTGATTCATCAGCTGGGTAACCTTTATTTTAATTATAATTTTGGCTGTAATCCCTATAATATCCAAAGACTAAGCATAATAAGACTAAAGAATCATAATAGATAACAAGAAATATGTAACTATATGTATATATATATAAACTATGCATTATGACCAATCCTCTTTTCTCTTGAAAATTAAATGTGATACCATTGTATACAAAACTTTGTATAATCTTCCATAACAATGTCTAGTGACCAATGAAAACAAATAAATGACTTCAAATGTGTAAGTTTAGAGTAACTTAACATCCGAGATAAATTACTAGAACACATACTGATATCTGATATAGTTTAAAGTAATAGCATGACTCGGAATTTTTAATTGAACCATTGTGTATGTTTTAGTCAATACTATTAGTTCTATCATACTCTAATGATGTGAATGGGGTTTATTAGAATATCATTTAAATTATGTACGTGTAAACATACGTTAAGTTTGAGGTTTTTTTCAAGTCAGAATAAGTTTTATACATTTTAAGAAGCAAAGTCAGACTTAAATAAAATAAATTATCTCAGGTATGGCTGTAACCTCGGGAAAATTCTTTGGAGAGCATAAAAGTTTCGTGGCAGGAGCACCTCGTTCTAATGGCACGGGACAAGTAGTTTTTTTCCGTAAGGAGCAGAGAGGTATCACTGTTCTCTCTGTAGAGCTCCTGTATTCTGGAAGACAGTTTGCTTCATCATTTGGATATTCTCTCACTGCTCTGGACATAAATCATGATGGGTATGTGGTAGAAAAACTGATTTATGAATACGATTATCTGTTGCTGGTTTAGGTCAAAAATTTTCAAAGATAAGGAACTTAAGATCCTGATAAATAACTAGCATTTTACTGATAAATTACCTGTATACATGTAAATTTTTAAAGCTGTGTGTTCTTACATCCCTGTTAAGCATGTGTTTCATTTAATTTTCAGGCCCCTTACTGTATTTACTTAGTCATTCTTGTAAAGCAACAGAAAATCGAAATGTAAATACAGCAGTTTTTACTCAAACTTCTCTAATACAAATTTATATTGAAAACTTTAGTGGAACAATGTTTTGATAACTATGAATATTTTGAAGATTTACATTATTGAATTAATTAAATTAATTATATACATTTTTAAATATGTTCAAAATTTGAAAACCATAATTGATTTTTCACAAAACAACTTCATTTCTGTGAAACACAATTATATTTCTAAGTTAACTGAAAAAGAAGTATTACAGGATTTGTTTCAGATAGTGATGATTTAATTCTTGCATACAAATATACACATTAAAATGCATCTTTTTGTTTTTGTGATCTTGTTTAGTTCACATGATATACAGTGTTATGAATGATTGATTTTTTCATTTTAAATTCATACAGATATGACGATCTGGTTGTTGGTGCTCCATTTTATTTCAGTGACTATGAAGGAGGAGCAATTTATGTTTATTTGAGTTCTGACAAAGTAAGGATTTCTTTCTTTCAAAAGCATTTAAAAAAATAGATATACCAAAAACTGTTAAAGCATTAGAAACCAATAGGCTTAAAAAATGTTATCACAAATTTTTAGGCCTGAAAGTAGTTGCAAGGTTTAAATCCTATACTTTTCTCTTCTATAGAAGGTAATTTCTAACATAATTATTAATTCAGTTTTAATACAATATGATAAAAACCCTATAACCCGAGCGCTTTCGAAAGGTGGACCTTTCTTCTTCAGGATTCCCAGTTTGCATCTGAAGAAGAAGAAAGGTCCATCTTTCAAAAGCACTCGGGTTATAGGGTTTTTATCATTTTGTATCAAGACTTATTGAACCTACATGTTTCTCTGACATCATGAATATTAATTTTTATTTTCTCATTAAAATTGAAAAACTAGAATTAGTGTTAACTGCTAAATTTAAGACATGGCTTGAACCACAACTGTATTTAACTTAACAAAAAAAACTTCCTACAGCAGAAATTCATTAACTGATGTTTTCTTTGTTGAAATTGTTTTTTCTCCCAGATCTAGTTAGTAATCAGTGTTCCAAATCTCATTAACCTTTTGAACTTATTTCTGTTCACTTTCATAAGATTTTCTATGTCTTATTAGTTGTAACAAAAATGGGTTAATTAGAAATTAATCTATGGTGTGTGTGACATGCATATTTTCTGCACCAATACACAACTCCAGTTTGTAGATGGAAAAAAGAACGTAGTGTATGGGAAATAATTTTTAAAGTTTCGTATAAAAGTAAGATTTGAATTAAACTTTACATTTATGACATTTATCCAAAAACAAATAATTTTCATCAGGTTGTAATATCAGTATGTAATAGAATAAAACTGTAGGAAAAATTAACTTTTGTGCATCTAAAAATATCTTCAATACATGAGGTTATGAAATTTAACAATATGTACTTTATTTGTAAAATTTGGTTACTTTAGTTTCTATATATTATTCATACCACATGAAGACTAGATGTGTATGTGTGTGTGTGATCTGATTATGAAAATGTTAAGAAGATCTTTAATTGTTATCAAGTTGTTAGAGTAATTTTAAATCTCAAATGTTTTTTCGGGATAATCCTTTGTGATTGTTTTTTATCGTTTTACATTTATTAAATCAGTGAGTTAAATGTTTTAGTAAGTTTAGTTTCTTTTCACTAAAAATATTTTATCAGTTAAAGAACCAAATAAGTAACCAAAACAGAATATATTATATCTTGGTTTATCCCTCTTTCCGAGCATTGGTTCTGTTAATAATATTAATGTTCATCAACAGTATTGGGTTAGACACAAAGCATGCAGAATAGATTGTCGATTAATTACTTTTCCAAGCATTGTTTCTATTAACAAATCTTGTCTTTTTTGCTACTTTTTTATTATATAGTATTGTGTTACATGCAGTGCAAACAGAATAGATTGTCGATTAGTTTAACTACATTTTTCCAAACATTGTTTTTGTTAACAAATATGTCTATTTACAATGTTATGTTTTAGGGCATTGGAACTAAGACAGTGCCAACAAACTTCACAGGGAAACCAGAGTCCAGATTTGGTTTCGCAGTTGCCAGTGCTGGGGATTTGAACAAAGATGGTTTCACTGGTGAGTCAGTATGAGTTTGTTTAGAGATTAAAAAGAAGACTGTACACGTTTGAATAAGTTTTGTTACAAAGCTAAGAACTGAAAATAATTTGTTAACTGTTTATTAAGAAAGATATTTGATCCTTATGTAAATATAAAATGGCCAAAAGTACAAAAAATTATTACTGGTTTGAACATATATTTATTATTAAATGTTTACCATAGATCTAGCTGTGGGTGCTCCCTATGAAAATAATGGAGTGGTTTATATCTATTTGGGATCAACAGGTGGACTGATTACAGAGCCTTCCCAGGTAAGTTATTTCAGAACTTATGAGTTGCTAGTTATGTTGTTAAAAGTGTAGTGTAATTAAAGTGACAATAACGTACCAGATGAAAAACCAATATAACCTACAAATAAATCTCAGTAAAACAGTTAAGCTAAAATATCTAATTTTGTCCATTAATTTGACTAAGAAATCATAGACAAAGCAAACAGGCAAACACAACCACATAATATAAATTTGATTTTAGTTAACAAATGTGAATTGCATGTGTTTTTCTTTTTTGTCTTGCAATAGATTTAAAATTTTAAGCTGATGAGATTTCTAGCGACAAAAAAAACTTTTAACATATATTTATTCATCATAGAGAAAAGTAGAAATCAGCTTTAAAAACAACTTGTAATAAAAGTCTTATTAAGAATAAATATTTAAAAGGTTCTTTTGTATTTTAACAAATTTAATAGTAATTTACTAATACTTTTAGTTTGGTCATAAAATGATAAGATACATGTTTTTCTTTTTTTGCAGGTTATTCAAGCATCCGATTTTCCTAAGCAAGCGTTATCACGCACCAGCTTTGCAACTTTTGGCTATTCCATCTCAGGTGGTTTAGATCTTGATCAAAATGGCTACCCTGATCTCTTGATTGGGAGCTATGACAGTGATACTGTGAGTCTGTTATTGTAAGTATGAATGATGAAGCCGTATTTTAATTTCATAATCTTATGTTTAATATTTTGACCAATCATGTAGGAGCTTGTGTAGGTATATAATAAAGATCTGTTTAGACTAGCTCAGTATCTACAGTATATGTGTACAGATAAAAAATAAAGATCTGTTTATAAAACAAAGTTCTGTTTAGTTTGGTATCTATATGATAAGTGTATAGATAAAAAATAAAGATCTGTTTATAAAACAAAGTTCTGTTTAGTTTGATATCTATATGATAAGTGTATAGATAAAAAATAAAGATCTGTTTATAAAACAAAGTTCTGTTTAGTTTGATATCTATAGGATAAGTGTATAGATAAAAAATAAAGATCTGTTTATAAAACAAAGTTCTGTTTAGTTTGATATCTGTAGTATGAGTGTACAGATAAAATAAATAACTGTTTTAGATTAATTTTAATTTTACACCATTCGTAAGCAGGTAACTTAGTTCACACTGTTACATCACCTACTACAACACATTGCTTTGCTGTTTTTATCAAACCACAGTAAATAAGCTAGGCTACAGTTATTATCCAATCACATAAATGCCTTAAAGTGAGAGGGGTATCTTTTATATTTGCCATATCTTGTAGTCAAATATTATCTTGTGATTTCCATGACTTAATCGATTTCATCCTAACAAAGACTGGCTGATTTATGCTATAAACATCAGTAACGAGTCATTAAAGTTATGATCAATTAATCACAATGTTATTACAAAACTTTTTAACAGGGGACGACCAATCATAGATGTTATTACAACAGTAGAAGGAAATCTGAAGAACATTGATGCTACTAAACCAGGTTGCGCTGCAGATCCTTCATCAACCTTAGTTTGGTTAGTATTGTTTTTATGTTTATTTGAACTTGGACAGTACTGTGTAAAGACTAAATATTTTACTCTCGATCCAGTCAGCAATGGATCGAGAGTAATTATTATTATTACATTATTATTGTAGCTTTGTGTGTTTAATGTTGTTAACTGAATTTTGAAGTTTCAGTCCCACACTGATATATCTTAAAAAAATAACGATTACATACTCGAGATGGTAAAAATTATTGATACTTTCTCCTAATTCTTTTGTCTTTGTTAACAGTTTATTTACTAATAGCGAACAAAATGTTTCTCATAGCGTGTCATGATAAACTAATATTTTTCATCTGTGAACTTTAACTTAACTCATTAGTAATTCAAAGAAACTTCACTGAAAACAAAATATTACTTGCTTTTTATTTTTTGTTTTTTCAGTTTTTCCTTTAAAGCTTGTTTCAAGTTCAATTCTTCAGTTCTTTCTCACGGAACAAGGATCAAAATAAAGTATCGAATTGAAGCTGAGCCAAGAAGGAAGTTTTATCGTGTTTACTTCCAGGCAGCTAAAGATTCTGAAACGCCCAACATCGTAGAAAAAGACGTTATATTTCAAGGGGAATCTCTAGGATCCTTGGAATGTTCTACAGAAGTCGTCTATCTTAGGGTAGGCTACAGTAACTTTAGAATATTTGTTGAAAATGGTTTAGGTTTAGTAACCTTCAGAGCTATTACAGATTATATATTTGCAAAGCAGTTCTAGAGGTTTCTCTGTTTTTGTTTTTCAACATGGTTGAATAAATATTCATGTTAAAGGTGCAGTCTGTATATGTTCATAATGTTTCTCTTTGGCTTAAATGTCAGCAAGTTTGGCTTTATCTGATTCCAAAATAATAATCTCCAATGGCAGTTTTGATTACAATGGTTTTAATTTCTGTAAAAAAAAACTTGAAATGTACTACTGAAGTTGAAATGATTAAATATTGCTTTTTATTTGTGGGCCCAGCATGGCCAGGTGGTTAGGGAGCTCGACTCGCAATCTGCGGGTCGCGGGTTTGAATCCCCGTCACACCGAACATGCTCGCCCTTTCAGCCATGGGGGTGTTATAATGTGACGGTCAATCCCACTATTCATTGGTAAAAGAGTAGCCCAAGAGTTGGCAGTGGGTGGTGATGACTAGCTGTCTTCCCTCTAGTCTTACACTTCTAAATTAGGGACGGCTAGCGCAGATAGCCTTTGTGTAGCTTTGCGTGAAATTCAAAACAAACAAATCTTTTTATTTGCGTATTAAAACGTTAACTTACAGCTTTAAAGTTCTGTATGTTTATTGTCTGCAGGAATATGTGATTTCATACATGCTTCTTCAAATTTCAAACCAAAACATTACAAGAAACCTAGATTCAGAATTACTTTTCTTTTTTACAGATGTTACTTAATGCTTTTGTTATCTACTTGAGCTGAATAAATTCTAAGTTTTTCATTCTAAGAATAACCTGAAAAGTTTTTTATTTTTAGGACAAAAGTGACATTCAAAATCCCATCAACTTTAAATTGACTTACACACTAATTCAAAATGAACCTAAGATGCCCGAGGAAGGTGAAAGACTACCAAATGTCAATCTTTACCCGATTTTAAATCAGCAAGAAGCATCCAAAAACTTCCAGGTAAAATTTCCTTGTGATGAATTTTGATCTATCATTTGTGTATTTTTGTTATTTTTCTCTGTCAGGCTTTTAAATAATAGATGTTTAAATATATTAAGTGTCAATGCTTGTGTGGCCTGGCATAACATAGCAGTGATAGCACTTGACTTGCAATATGGAAGTCATGGGATTGAATCCTGTCCCAAATCATACTTTCCCTTTCAGATGTGGAAGCATTATGATGTGATGGTGAATCCCATTATACATGGCCAGCTAGATAGGGCACTTGACTCGTAATCTGAGGGTCGCGGGTTCGAATCCCTGTCACACCAATCATGCTCGCCCTTTCAGCCATGGGGGCATTATAATGTGACGGTCAATCCCACTATTCGTTGGTAAAAGAGTAGCCCAAGAGTTGGCGGTGGGTGGTGATGACTAGTTGCCTTCTCTCTAGTCTTACACTGCTAAATTAGGGATGGCTAGCACTGATAGCCCTCATGTAGCTTTGCACAATATTCAAAACAAACAAACCTATTATTCATTGGTAAAAAAGTTGCCCAAGAATTGGTGGGGGGGTAGTGTTGATTAGCCAAAATCAGGGATACCTAGCAAAAATAACCCTCTAGTAGCTTAGTGCAAACTCAGCAAAACAAACAAGCAAGCAATGAATGCATGTTTGTGTACATTTTCAATATGCAAATGAGCAAGTAGGTTTCATTTACTGTTTTTTAAGGTCAAAATATCTTAATACTCTAATGTTTTGGTTATTACTTAAGTTAGTATTAAATTAAAATACTTATATTTTGTATTTATATATTTACAAGAACTACACCTAAGAATCTGAAATTTTTTTTTTTTGCCCTTTTGTGTCTATTGTGACCTTTCAAAAAGTATATTACTGAAAATGTTAATTTATGCAGAATACTGCTGTAAAGGTTATTATGACCCATAAAGATACGAGATACTACCAACTACATATTTGTTGTATTCCTCTTTTGATCATGTAAACATGTGCCTATGAAAAACTAATGTTTGTACTTCATCTGTTAGGCTACATTCATGAAAAACTGTGGTACCGATGATATCTGTCAAAGCGATCTTGAGTTTGACGTAGAATTCAATTTACCTAAGTAAGTACTCTGAATTTTTAATTAGGGATATTGGAATGAAAAATGTAAGCTAACTATTATTACTGTGTTTAATAGATTTTTGTAAACATAATTAATGTGTAATGAAACTTTAATGCCCATTCAGTCTGTTTTTTCTGAGTGTAAATCCTGTTTTATTTTTATGAATATTTTAAAACAATTATATTCTAAACGTTATTATATGATGCAAAACAAAAATTAAATATAAACACTTAATTATCTTACAGTTTGGTCTTTAAGTTTTAAGAATTTTTATAGTAAAAAAGTAGGCTTAGTGTTTAGAATGTTGGACTGTGGATTGAAGGTCCAAAGTTTTAGTCTGATATGCAGTTTGAATAAAATTTTGATTTTAATCAAGAAAAAACTGATTTTCTGTAATGTACAAATATCTTGTGCTTTCTCTTGTCTGTTTTTGTGTGTGGCACTCTCACTTCAAAAGAAATTAACTCAAAAGCTAAAAATGTGTGCCATGTTGAAAATAAATTATCTGTATTATGTGTAGAACAGTTCTTCAAAGTGCATGCTTTAAATGAAATTATATATTCCATAAAATACATACAACTTCAAATACTTGTTCATAAACAAACTTGGTGATTTATTTTTAATTTTGTTATAAATTATGGATAACTTCTAAAAACTAAAAATTTTCATTAGTTTCGGAAGTGCTACATAGTACCATATGAAAGAACATTTGAATGTGTAGGCAGATGATGCATAGATTACCTGAAAAACTAAAGTTTATGGAAGACCTGAACTTAATGATTTTGTGGGGATCAGCAGGGTATGCCCCAAAGAAAATGTGGTGTTTGAAATGGCACAATTCCCAAAATATTCATGTTAAGCACAGACGTGTAGTGTATGATACCCTTAGAATTACTAAAATATATTTATCTGCACCCAACAGGCATGCACTTGAGGGGGCTGATGCCTTCCCTCCCTCCTAGTTCCTCTGCCTATGGAATTTTGTGAAAACATTAATACACAGGAGCCAATATTCCTTGATTAAAACAGTCAGAAAGAACATTCAGCGTGAACCGTTTGAGTTTAGCCTACAAACTAAGTAGACTGAAGTAGGATATACAGAAACATGTTTTGTAACATTGTATGAAATATTTTAACAGAACCATCTACTTCTATGCATGTACATAAAATAAAAAGAGTTGTTGAGGTGCAATAAAATATTTTATTTTGGATGTATTACATTCTTTTTTGATTCTGCTAATGTGATACTTAAATAGACAAAATGTCAAAGTAAGTGGACAACATAATGAGAGGTAGGTTAAACAGTCTATTCTTTATCTGCATGTAAAAACTCAAACACGAAGAAGGTACATCGTGACAGACCATGCTGTCTTTTTTTTTTAAATTCTTATACGAATACAACAGATAACAAACCAAAATAACAGCAGGTAATGGTCCAAGGCAGTGAAAATTACAAATCAGTGGTAAACTCTGTCCACCTGTACTTACTATAACTGTCCGTCCTATATAACTGACAGTTGCAGGGTGAGAAATATATGCCTTGGCTTCAAAAGCAGGTTCTTGATTGTTTTCTACCTTCAGTGTCATATTTAAGTGTTCTTCACCTAGGAATAACACCAGACCTCCATTTTCTCTGAAAGGAAAGATCAGAAAATGTGTTTTTAAAATTATAAGCATTGAGTTAGTCAAAAAGATATCTAATTTTTGACATTATAAAAACAAATTTTTTTCCTGTAAGGAAATAGTAAAAAAAATATATCAATCCATTCAAAAGACAAGTGGTTTTTTTTTTCTGGTTAAAAAAAAGATGTTATTTAAGAAAACTTAGTTTGCAAATAAAACAACAAAATCATCTCCATCTCCTCTTGACAGCTGTTTGCAGAGAAAAGGAAACAAAACCTCGTCCTTCTTTCTGTTGTTATTTAATCCCTAATAACCTCATTAGATGCTAATTGCAAACCCTGCTTTGTAGAAGTAAAAATTTCACTCCTCTAAATGATTAAGTACTTGTATCTTCAAATTCAAAGCCAAAATCTATAAGAATAAATGGAAATGTGCCCAATTTCAGGATCTTTTTTTTTACAACCCTTCTCAGGCAAAAATTCTAGAACAAAGTAGCCAATGTACACCAGACAGTTTCCAGTTACAATACAAAAAATTATGGTAATCAAGCCAGCCAACTCTGGGTGACAGATGCTAACACATATACACACACACATAATGGATCATCTTTAATGTAAGATTATAAGTTGTATAAGTAACTTTCACTGGAGTAAGCGTAATGTTATCTAACATTGTCTATTATACCATTTTTGCTCCCTTAATGGGTACACTTAGCTAGTGTCATTTAAAAAACATATTGTATGTTTATAATTATTGTGAATTTCTGTGTACTAAAGCCTAAAAACAATGTGTAAAACTACATACTCAGTTCTTGGTACAACATTCACAATTTAATGTATCAATAGTAGCCAGCATACTATTTTAAATAAAGCAACCATAATTGAACTTATTGTTAGACAGTAATTGACCATTGAGTTAAACCCTTGTGCACATGGACAGGTGATTTGTGGAAACAATTTCGTTTTTTTAAATTCTATAACTTCGAAATGACTTAAGATCACCTGTAAAATGAAGGAATTCTGTCCAGTCATCACTGATCACAGAAAACGTGGCTAAACTATGGAACTTTAAAAGCAGTCTTTAAAATATCATTTTTGAAAATCAAAAGAAGCAGCTGTGGTGAAAATTATTACTTGGATTCAATTGAAATTTGAGCTTTAAATGTAATTTTTTAATTAGTATTTATAACAAATATTTTATAAAGGAGAAATACTACAAAACGTTTACCTGTTTGTGCATTTATCCTAAGATGCTTCAAAGTATGAGGTCAATATTATTAAGCACCAGACTGTATCTTAGAAGCATAGTTTTAAAGTTTTGTTTTTATGATAGAATTAAAGTAACTATATTTTCTATAATGTGTTTATTTTTTATTCTTAATATACACCATTTGATCTGGCTATTAACAAAAGTTTTTTTTAAAACTGATAGTATACAAATTATTCCACCTCCTCCCAATGATAGAAAAAAAAAGATAATTTACTTTAAAAAGTATAAACTTTAGAAGTTTGTTCCTTAATGTCAAGGAACCCACAGGTTGATATACATAATGTTGTGTAACAAACATTACTAAGTTGTGATGCTGATTATGGCAGTGTAGTCACTTGGTGGAAAAGTGTTTGTTATTTCAGTTCATGACAACTTGATATCTAGGTGTTGTAACAAGCATCATTTAGTTCGTAAACATTATTTTATTGTTTGCATTTTGTTGAAGTAAATTTAATACAACAACTGTCAAATCTTTACTTCTATTTTTTTGCTTATATCCATGATTTATTTTTTTATTTTAGAAAGGTGGAGATGTGATTTGCACACCAGAGAATAAGTTATTGGTTTGTGAATTGGGTCACCCCTTTACTGAAAAAGTAAGTAGAAGTTTATCGTATTTCTCATTTTTTAAATTGATAAATACTATTCCTGACAGATTTTTTAAATACTTTAAAGTTTATTTAATGAAAGTATGTATAAACAAATCCTGGCTATAGTTATAACTATATATGTACTCTTAAGTGTTTACGTGTATGATTATTTACTGATTTCGTTTTACGTATGACTATAGTTGTATTTTGACTTCCACATGGCTGTTGAGAGATGTACAATTTATATGTTATCAAATACATTTTAATGTACACTCTTAAATACTTTTTTCTTTAAACATTTTTATTATGAAGTGTTTCAGAATGCATGAATAAAGACATTGAGCTATGCATAATTTAAATGTGGAATATGTTTAGGATATTGAATAGTTTCATATGTACTACTTCTACCTTATTTTTAGTTTGGAGATGACCTTTCAGACTCTGTGCTGAGTCCTTTATCAGGAGCAGTCCCTATGAAACTATTCAAGTTTTAGATTATTTAGGACACATAAATGATATATATGATATAAAACTCAAGTTTTAGATTATTTAGGACATGTACCTGATATATATAACATAAAACTCAAGTTTTAGATTATTTAGGACACATAAATGATATATATAACATAAAACTCAAGTTTTAGATTATTTA
>NW_013667638.1:146909-150457 GCF_000517525.1 Limulus polyphemus
GTTGTTTTCTATCTTTAATTTTAGAGGTTGCTCTTGAAATAATGGTAACAACTTACTAAGGACTAAAAACATAACATTCTATAAGGAAGTTTAGAAACATAGCAACACCAAAAATCTAATATTAAAATAAAATGAAGCAGTTTATGAATTGGTTACAAAATTAATAGCAACAAAATGTTACATGAAAGCAACAATTCAAAAGTATACAAAATAAAAGAAGGAATTTTTAAAACAAAAAAATAGAAAAGCATTAATATATAAAAAAATTATAGATTAAGTAAATAGTTTAGCATTAAATAAGTGACTCCAAAATTTTGCATCTTGTATCATTTTCATTTTCTAATATTTTCAAGTATATCGGAGCCCGAACAGGTGTTTTATAGTGGTGAAATTAAAGGAGAGACAGCAATGAAGAAGGAAGATGATATTGGAAGTTCTCTCCGACATGTCTATTCGGTAAGTTTTATTCTTCATTTTTCTTTATTGTTTGGTGATACACTTTTTGGTTAAATAAATGTTTCCTCGTGCTTTTACCGTGTTCTTTGTGACAAGAGTTAAGTATTTTTGTGAAATCTTGAAAGTTCTTGTACAGTTCCTGAATACTAAGAACATTCTTGTTATTTCTTTAAGAAAGCATGTGTTATCAGAAATATATATATATTAAATCTATATATATATGTAGGTTAAATTATTTAAATGGGTTTAATACCATATGTCTAAAGTGGTAAAAAATATAAAATAAGTCAATGTTTATATGTATGGTATACTGTACCTTAGAATACATAGTATAGGTACAAAGAATTGACCAAAATGTGTTGAAATACTCATTGTGTTAAATAATACTTTTTGCAAGTTCCACAAAGAGTTAAAGTAATTATAACTATTTCAAGTTGTTATATATTCAGCAGTCTGAATAAGCAATATACAACGCTGACTGTATTTATTGTATGGGAAGCTATTTATACTGTTTAGAATTAAAAAGAATACAATGTTAAAATCATTACACAATAAATAGTTATTAAAAACAGGGACTTGCCCCCCCCCCCTAAAAAAAGACTCTACATATGTTTCAGTGACCTATGACACCATCCTCAGTAGTAACGGTAAAGGCATGGTTGGAACTTATATACCCACATAATCATTTACATACCAATAATGCCATCTAGGCTTAAACTACCCAGAGTTACAAAACATCTGTCCAGTACTTTATTATTTCTAGACCTGGACCTGCTTCCTCGTTACTCCTGAAGATGGTGTAATAGGACACCGAAACAAATTTATTGTGTAATGATTTTAATGTTGTATTCCTTATAATGGTAAACAGATATTTGATACAAGTGTCTTTTTAAATCATTTACTCTTAAAAATGTTTGGATATTTTTGTGATATGTTCAATTATCTTCAAAAATGTTTTAGATTAAGATTAATCTTCTCTTCTTCTTCTTCTGGTGTTTTTCAAAGAATGTAACAAATACTGAAAGATAGAAAAAGATTAATTCTAAGTCTTTGTTGTTGTTTTTTTCCATGGAGTGTTAAAACGTTTCTGAATGAAACATCAGGAAAAAAATCCTGTTTTTTGGAGGTTCTATTTGATTATTATTTTCTTAAAATATCTCTTCTGACATTTTAGATATTTTGTAAGTGATATCAATTGGTTTGATGACATGCTCTGTATAGGAGTGATTTCTCCAAACACTGAAATTTATGTCTAGCATTTTTCTTGTTTAATTTAATTTATTTTAGTACTGTACTAATGTTTAAACTTTGTTTTCATACTTTAGCTGTATAATAATGGGCCATCTAGAGTAAGGCAGGTGGATGTGGTCATCTCGTGGCCTTACGAGATAGAAAACGAAAAAAAGCATGGGAAATGGTTGCTTTACATGGTTGGAGTTCCAACGGTAGGTTTCTTATAATCGCTTGTTTTTACAACCACAAAATATTTGCCTTAAGAGGCAAAATTTGATTCTAAAAATGCAAAAAACATTGTATTATTGGTATTACATTATGTTGATGTAGTAATTGTATTAAAAAAGGCAGAGGACATAACTTATGTAAAACAATAAGACAGTAAGAAACATTTTCATCTCAAGCTTCCAAATGTACATCAAAACAACAATATAAGATAATTATTTTATTACAAGTTAGAGCTTTTACAGTAAGGAAGAATATTGTTTATAACAGGTACGACGTTTCGATCACTGGTGCGATCATTCTCAAGTAGACAAGTATATCTTCCCAAGTGTAAAAGTTGTAGCTTGTAACAAAACAATACTTATAATCAGTAAGTAAACTCAACAAAACTATTAATGTATGATAATGTAATATGGTATAACCAACAGGGGTGGGTGGCTCAAGACCTTAAAACTTGGGGTGACAAAAAAGAGAGGCAATCTTGGGGATCTTCTCTGGCATTGGTTTAAGGAGGCAGACCCACTACAATATAGGGGATTTACATTATTTATGGTTCATATTTGGATGTTGATACTTTTAATAAGTATTTTTGTGAATGTTTATCTTGGTGGGAGTTGCTAGGCAAATTAAAATTATTGTTTTCATGGGGGGGGGGGCATAATCTTAGATGTTCTTGTACATATGTAGCTTTTATCAATCATTTTAAGGTATATTATTCTGTGTGCAACATAAACTCAACAGTAAGATTGGATGTAAAGTTCGTCATATTTCAGTTTATGCTAGTATTTAACTGGACCATGTTTTACATAATTGTGGTTGATCTTGTACTGGTTACCTTTAATTGTGAGTTAGGTAGTGGGTTCGAGTGAGTCGGTTTTGAAACAGTTTTATTTTTAGTATTTGGAGAATGTGAATGTTTAATTATTTAGCTAATTAATGTTAGTATCAGTAATACTAAGTGACTGGTATGTTAATTCTAGGTTAGTGGACAAGGTGCTTGTGTAATGTCAGAGAAACAAGTCAACCCCTTGGATATTGAGGTGAGTACATCACCAGTCATAGTTTTATTTTTTGTTATAAATATATTTTGTAAGTATGCACATTTGTGTTTATTTTTCTTTGCCAAACTTTCCAAATAAGAGGAATTGGTTGGTGTGTAATTTGTAATTTTAATCAGAGTGAGACTTATACAAAAAATAATGAGGGGGACTTTTTCTGATTACCCAACATAGATAAAAATAGCAAAGTTCAAACCTTTCTAAGACTACAATTCAAGAGAAGTACGAATAAAATTATGAAAAGTTGCATTTCCCAAAAATTGTGGATGGACATTGGTCCACCCTCTTGTCTAAGAATTTAATACAACTAATGCAATACAAGCATGAGACCAAAACAGTCGAAATTTTGTATTTCAGTTTGTGTCAACTAAAATATTTTAGTACAATATTTAGCAAGAATCAGTTTTAAGCTTCCCATTTTACCATGATTATGTAGTCCAAGTGAACTAAATTCAGTGTTGAATTCCTGTGCAAAAAATCCCTATCCAGTGTAAAGGTCGGATTTCAACATTGATTAAACTTGAATGGTTTTCAAACAAGACCCAAAACTCGAGCACTTTCGAATAGCTCACTATT
>NW_013667638.1:151272-164196 GCF_000517525.1 Limulus polyphemus
CCATTTTACCATGATTATGTAGTCCAAGTGAACTAAACTCAGTGTTGAATTCCTGTGCAAAAAATCCCTATCCAGTGTAAAGGTCGGATTTCAACATTGATTAAACTTGAATGGTTAATTCAATAAAGTTTGTTATATTACTATGGTAGTTCAGCCTGAGTTAAAATAAACTATAATATAATATTCACCTTCTTTTATTTCACCATTCTAATAAGATTCATATTCTTTATAGAATGTTTATGTTTTTAGAAGAACATAGGATTTGTCTAATGTCATGAAAAAACTAGTATTTATGTTTTAGATCTCAACAACTATAGTTCTCACTATGAATATAATTAAGACTGATTTCTTAGAACACTTATTAATTCTATTTTGCATCTTATTACTGATTTACTATTTAAAATTCCTGAATTTCCCCGATCTTTGTATAACTAAATAGCATATTATCTAAACTTAGATATGTTTATTCCCCTGCATAATAATACTACAAGTTTTTTAAACCATTTAGGTTGATGAAGATGATGATATTTCAAATGATCTTGACATCCATCCTATCGATGAACGTCGTCGACGTAAACGAGCTACACGGATAGAGCCAAAGAGTGAGAGAATAGATGGAAAGTCAACAAAAGTTGTTTATTTGGTACGTCTTTAAATTTATATCAGTTATTTCTTAAGTAGTTTGTTGTGCAGATAATGTTTTCATAACTTTCTTGATCTGAGACATGTTTCAAATAATGTCATTTGTGAGAAGGGTGAGAGCTTTCTGAGATGATTCTTCAACAGTGGAGAATTTCACATTTCTCTGCTGGACAGTAATTTATATTTCTATCATATAATTTTTTTTATGTGCTCTACCGATTCAGATAAAGCTAAAAACATTACCAATGAATCCACAAGTCAATCAGACCACGTGTGGTATTCCACCTCCAGGAGACGTATATATTCGATACTTCCTCAACTCCCTAGTAAATTTTACACAATATGTACTGTTATATGAGGAATCTGGTGGTTTTTGTCAACCCAACCCAAGAACTGAAAAGAATTGAAGGAGATACAGTTATTTTCTTTTTGGTATACGAGGAAATTGTTTATCATACTTTGTCCGAGGTTGTGATGGTATAGTAATACAATATCTGTAGAGATTCTCCTAAACCCAATAATCATTGGGAAGTAAAAGAAAAACCAGCAGTTTTCTGTTGAGGTTACACACATCTCGGAAGCATCAAATTCAAAGCCTACTTGCAAGTATAAGGTAGCAAAATGTTCGGCATGCTATCAGTGGAGTGGATGTGGTTGCGATTATGATGGGATACCAGTTGCAGAGAAATCAAGTTGTAAAAGAGGCCAGAGAAGAATTTTCTTTGGTGCTAACAAAACTTCCAAGTTGCCGAAGAGAAGCACATCTACTTACAGGCTGGATATGTTCACAGAATTGTCAGAAGATGTGGACAGCCAATGACAGAGTGACGAGATAGAACGTCACGTGCGATCGTTATACCCATAGAAGAAGCCACAACAAAATATTTCTCAGAACAAGCCCTACAGATCCATATATTTTATTCCAACTTTTCCAGATTTCTGAATCTTATGCAGGCTTTATTTTGTTACCAAAAATTACACAGTGGATTCAGAGATTATTTTTTAAATGGCATAATCATGATAAATACTATATATTAAAGTGGAGATAGTAAATCATCGCTTTGATCCTACAATTTTCGTTATCCTCAAGTTGACAGTTACGATTTTGATCACAGTTGGACATCAGAAATTTAAGGTTTTATTTTAAGCTGAATTGCTGAATTTTGGCAGTATTTTAAACTTGTTGGTTAAAAATTTTGTGGACATCTCCTGCCATTTTTCTGTGTGTTCGGATGTTGCTGAGTCCTTCTTCAGGATTTTCAGTCCTCTCCCTGCCAATAAAATCTCACCACAGTTGGTAATGATCATTAATTTTTCACTAATACCAAGTGACAGCTAAAGATCTGAAGAAGAACTGAGCCTGAAGTGCCATCCCAGCACAAAGAGAAGAAAAATGGGTGAAGATGTCAAAAATATCTCAACCAACAAGTTCAGGTTTACTCTTTTCTTTTGATTATACATATTCACATTTTGGCTTTCATTTTTACAATAGTTTTTAGGTTTTGACCCACATTTTCATAGTATAAATTGATATTTTGATCTTTATTTTCCAAATGTAAATACAGGTTTCAGTCTTTATTTTGACAATACATATTCAGGTCTTGGACCTCGTTGTGACAGTGCAAATTTAACTTATGGTCTATGTTTTTGCAAGACCAATTCAGGTAAAAAATTTCAATGAGAAGAGTTATTAATCCTTTCCAGCCTGGTGGTGTAATCTTAGCAACTTTTGCATGTACATTCATAAAAATTGATAACTCAACAATGAAACTATATCTCAAATGCTGCCAGTTCAAACATAAAGCATGATAAATGTTCAACATTTTTGAACCTCAGTTAGATTTTGTGGTTAAATTTATGGTCTATATTAAAATAAAATCCATGACATTACATTATTTTATACTGTGCTGTTATGCAACATCTCAGTAACTGTTGACTGAAAGCCAGTTTTAACATACTTATTAGAAAAATACAATCACAGGCCTAGTGACATCATGTGCTAACCCGTCTGGTGAAAGAAATAGTTTATTAAAATATCTTATATATACTGTCAAAAGTAATATAAATAGATAGCGTTCATCTCATTATATCTTGTGTATAAAAGTTTCCTCTGTGATCCTTTCAGGAATTATGTACAGCTGTTTCAAATAGACCCCACTGATCTCTTAAGTTTATGCTGGGGGTGAAGCCCACCATAAGATGATATGAGGGGAAAGATCAGGCATAATTTCTTAAAAACGTAGTGATTTCATTTGCCCTCATAAAAAAACATGAGATATTGGAGTGAAAGGGTTAATAGAATATCAGGTTTCTCCTATTCAGTTGCATTCAGTACTTGTGTTATTAGTGGGGATTATTTCCAAAAGAGAAACTCACATTCAAGTTAAATGAATTGAAAATAAAAGGTATGTTTAGGACACTAGCATTTCAGGGTAAATGATAATTTTTTATAAATTCTCCTATTTTCTTCATGACTTGGCAAATGGCTATTAAAAAAATTATTTAACCTAGGACTGTGAAGAAGGGACAGCCAAGTGTTTCACATTTGTCTGCACATTACTGAATGTAGAAGCTAAGTCAACATCTTTGATAAAGATCCGTGCTCGTCTGTGGAACAGCAGTTTAGTGGAGGTATGTCACAATGAGTTAAGTAATAAGTTCACAATGGACAATTTGATAATGTTTGAAAAATATGAATGAATTAGAACTTATGTTTTTTAATTTGTCAGATAATGTAATAGTGTTTAAACTGTGTTAAAAATAGAAAGTTTGAAGTACCAATTTTACATAGTTATCATAAGAAATTTCAAATTTGAAAGTGTTAAGTCATTTTTTTAAAGAGTAAAATGGTTATGTTTATATGTTTCTCTGAAGAAAACTTTTCAAATTATTTTAACAGTAGGTGTATGTATAGTAATAATGCCTCTTATTTCAGGATTATTCAGATGTGGACTTAGTCAGTATTAAATCTAGAGGTCACATTGATACTAGTTCACTCAAAGGCATTCGAAATGATCCAGAGCTTGATAAAGCATTTGTAAGTTTCACCTTTTTGATTATATATGTTTTCTTAATTTCCAGAAGAGAGCTACTTAAGATTCTTCAGAGCACAGAAATCCTTTTTTTCAATCTCCTCTTTCATGTTGTTTCAGAATTCAGTTTGCAATTACATCTTTATGGATGAAACCAGTTGTAATGGGTAATTTTTGTGTTTAATGATAAATTTAATACTTTTTGTATGGGATATTCTGAAGTGGGTGAAAAAAAAAGCAAACTGCTCTGACTAGGAATTGTTTACAGCATAATACACAATCACATTAGTATGTTAAGATCTTTGATCCTCCTAATGAGACACCAGGGCTTCATTCAGTTCATTGATAATAAATTGTTTCATTGATGAACAAACTGATGCTTGAAAAATCTAAAAGTATATAAACTCCTGCTGAAGAGAGTAAGCTTGAAATGTTAAATTGAAGATATATATATGCTCTACAAGTACATTTTATTTTTACCACGAATAAAGCGATATTTCAAATACCAAATCTGATAAAAGTGAAAATCAGTAGGAGGTATAATTTTTTTTCCTTTCTGTTAATATATTATCATTTATTTTATTCAGCGAAAAATACACATACAGTTTAGAAAGATTGAAAAGACACAAATGAATGTTATGTTTACATAAGACTCGTATGTGAAGTTCTCATCAATCTGTACATTAACACGATAAAAATGAATTTGTTTGAAGAATAACCATTACAAAAGTTTAGTGGTTACAGGTTCAATTGGTAGACAGTAACTTGCTTAGATGCTGTTTATAATTTAGGTCATCAATCACTAAAACACTTTGTTAAAAACCTTTCTGACATCTTTTTTATTTTTCGTTTTAAATTTCTCAAACAACTTTTTAAAACTTTTTTTAAGTGCATTGTTTGATAAATGGATTTTATTTTTACACATCCAATTAAAGAAACAGAACTGTGTACATTTAAAAAATTAGATCAGTAAAATATGTAATAGTTATGAATAAATGAAGACAAACTATTTTATTCTGTTTCTGACAAACAGATAATGTTAATTTTTAATTTAACAGGCTGAAACTAAGGCATACCCAGAGATCTCTTTGATTGGAGGTAAAGGAGGTGTTCCATGGTGGGTTATTCTTTTGGCTGTGCTTGGTGGCCTTATACTCCTCATCGCTCTGATTATTATATTATTCAAGGTAAGTTTTCTTATATTTTAATTTGTTGTAAGTATATATATATACATATATATTGGGATTCCTGGTATGTAGCTACCATTTTCGTAGCTGTTTTTTCTGACAATATGAAATTCTAATAACGACTACCACAGCTGATTTTTTTATAGTTTTTTTATCTGTTTGAAATTGTTAGAAAAAAGATAGTAACCTATATTGTTGAATAACTGTGATTTTATTCTTATATTGACGATTTTAACAAGCTTTTCCTAATCTTTGTAGTGTGGGTTTTTCAAGAGGAAACGTCCAGGCTACGAACCAGCACCCCTAGACGAGAAGGAAACAAATAATATCTAAACAGTGAGGCCTAGTGAAATGGAAAACACAAGCAGTGATATAGTAAATAAATTTTTAGGTTTTTTTTGCTGTTGTTATTGTGAATGTCTGACAAAGTGACCACTGCTAAAGAAGAACGTTGATCTACCTCAGATCAAACTGAAAGGCTATTTAATTTACAAGACAACAAGCACAGAAAGGACAGCTATTATAAATACTTTTGCAAGTTTGGCCACTATCTGTGCATGCGAGACATGGCCCGTGTGTGTGTGTACAGAAAAAAGATGGGGATTGTGGGGAGGGGGGGGGGTGTCTGCGGGTGCTTTTGTTCCTGTGGGTATGTAGTCCTGATCTTTTCTTCGTGTTTTCATAATAGATTTTGTGTCATTGTGATGTTTTAAACACATTTAATGTTTTAGAAACTTTTTGAAACTGTGCTAACAAATTAATGAATGTGAAGTTGTACAGCGGTCATTCATATTATTACACTGAAGATGTTTGTAAGTCATTATATTTGTAAGATTACTCTGATAATTTTGATTTTTTTTCTTAATCTTAAACAGAAAAAAAAAAGTATTGAACACTATCTATTCATCATTATTGGATCAAAATTACTGGAAAATGCTACTTAAAATAGATTAAGCATACTAAATGTATACAGAAAGCGTTATTTGTTAAAAAATATATATATATTTGAAAAGAATTAAGTATATAGTTAAATTCTTTTTTGGTAATGTTTTGGTGATTTGGTAATGTTTTGAAAGAAGAATATTTTATGAGTCTGTTAATAAACATGGAATACTGTATTGTTGTTGTAAGAAGTGTTAGAGCTGAGTTGTCTCCAAGAGAGAGGAAAATGTTTGAACAAGTATGAAAATGTGTCTCTGACAGTGCTTTCTTTTGTCAAACTTTGCAAAATAGCAATGGTAATAAAATCTTAAAACCACATTCAATTAATCGTTAACTAATGAATATGGTTTTAAAGTGATTCCTATAACCAACAGTGCCTTCTTTTCATTGGTATATATATATTTTATATAGATTTTATCAGAACATATTTTTTAAATTTCTACTTCTAATAACTGTAAGATATTTAAAGTTATTGAAATATCTGAACATGCCAACACGTGCTCATTTCATCTTTGAAACGTTACTGTAACTTTATGAAAAGAGTATTGTAACAGTGGAAGAATGAAACATTACAACAAAAACAAGTTATCTCAAGACTAAACAGCAATATAGTAAATAAATATATTCGTTTCTAGCTTTATACTTTTCTGAGGAATGTCTTTTGTTGTTTACAACATTTGAATTTAAAGTTTATTTTAATGTTTAAGTTGATTATTTAAAACAAATATCAAAAAAAGTACAGCATTTATTTTTTCAATCTAAAATATCTTCAAGATGTTGTTACAAAATCTTCACCCATTATTTATCTTATATCACGATCGACAAAGCTTATTTTAATGAAAATCACTCCCCACAGTGAACACCACCATGATATATAAAGTAACATTCTTGTGTGTTACTACCCTCAACCTTTATTAAGATATAAGTGATGGAGGGAAAAAAAGCCTCTGTGTAACTCTTTATTTTTTATCTGAAATATATGAAGATAATATGTTTTCCATTTTCTGAGCCCACGTCATAGTATTTATTTTATGATAACAATCATTCTTTGATAGATTGTTTAGGCAGAGTATTCTTGTTGAAATTTAGTTGAATGGACAGCAACTGCCTGTTGTAGAAACACAAATATAGAGGGCGAAGTTTTGAAAGTCTTCTGCCTTTTCGTCTTCAGGTCAAAGACAAAATTTGAAAGAATTCAACTAACTTTCAAGATAACAATCTTGTTACTCTTGAATTACCAAAATATCTGTTGTTGAAACATTTGATGTTCTAGACTTACACGAAGTGCCTGTAAACACAAAGCCTATATTTTTCACTAATAAACCAAATGCTGTGTTACTAATATTTACCATCCATATAGCATCTATGATAATACTTTTTAGAACTTGTTGGCTTAAATATATCTTCATATCTGTGTTCTGGTAGTGAAGTAAAACCATTATAGCTTATCCAAGCTACTCTTAAACTTATAACTTGAAGAAAGTTGTCATTTGATACAGTAAAATATGTTTGATTAGATTTTATTTTTTATAAGTAGTTTTAATAAAGATACTTATGGCTGGGGAACAACATTGTAGAGTGTTTTTAAATGCTCTTCTACATTTGTAGTGTACTGAATATTTTGAGCAGGATGCCCAAAATTATGAGCATCAATGTAGTATTCTGATGAAACATGTTTATATGTATTGTTTTTATCCACCTTTTGCTGTCATGAAAGCTCTGTTTATTTCTTGTTGTTGACAACATATTTCCTTCAATGAAACAAACAAAATTTAATTCCACTGTTAGTTATAAATCTACAAAAATTATATACATAGGATTATTGTAGAGTAATCTATAAAATACAGGTTTATTTCAAGTTGTACTCTATGTAGAGGAGTTCCGTTAATAAGAAAACTTGAAATGTTTCAATAAAATTAAAGAAAAAAAAACAGAGTTAAAGTGATTTTTTTTAATATGTATATTTTCATATACCATTTTAACATGTAATAATTTAATAGGCAACATTGTCTCTTAGTGTTGATATCTTGCACGGATACTTCTCTCATCGAATTCTTTTCATTTGTACGTTGATATTTTCATCCAGTTAGATTTTCTCAAGCTGCATTCAAATTCTTCTGAATTTCACTTGTATAATGTAAACTGAAGTTTTTAAGAGAGAGAGAGAGAGAGGGAGTGGTTAAAGTTGAGGTTTGTGTCTCTAAAGAAAATTCAAAAACTTTGAAAAGTGTCTGTGTTATATATGTTCTTTGCTGTAATTTTAAATAACAATTGATGCGTTAACTTTAAGAAGTATTGATCTTGGAGGATTTTGTCAGAAATTGTTTAATCAGTTTTTTTTTCTTCTTCTGACAGAGTTCTGTCTCTATTTTTTTTTCTTTGTATTGTTATTTATTGAGGAGTTGATGTGAAAATTATAAGTTTTTACTTGCATAATAATTTGATATGGTAAAGAAATAATGTATGGAAAATCTATTTAATTCTAATTGAAATGTATTCTTTGTAAGATAAACATGACAACCTATAACCAGTAAAGAAATATTTCAATTAGCTGTTAAGACTTAATACATCTGGGTTTTCTAATAATCTTCATTAGAGTGTTCTAGTAAATTAAATGACTTCAAGCTAAATTCTTGCATGAATAAGTAATCTATTTTATTTTAGAGACCCTATGTTATTGATCATCTAGAAGTAATCTGTTTCACTCTTATGTTAGTAATTGATCTCAAAGATTGTTGTAGTTTGAAAATAGTTTTATTTCCATCCTCGCTTATTTTGAGAATGCAATTTTGTTGAATACCAGTAAAGATTGGATTTCTTATGGAGTTAGAATCTCGTGAAACAACGTTTTAAAAAGGAACAGTGACGTGATTTAAAAGGACGTAGTTAATTTTCTTAGCTATTTTTAATTTTTATTAAGAAGTCACATTTTTTTATCATTATACTCAAATACATGAATCTGCTAAGTTTGAGTTGTGGTTTTAAGAGGTATGCAATGTAAATAAAAAGGAAACCGACGATATGTCAAGCGTCTGTGAAGGTATTATAGGTAGCAAAGATCTTAGGCTTTCGCACGATCTGAGTCAGAGTTTTTGTGTTAATGTATAACTTTAAAGTTTTGTGTCTTGTTTTATGTAACATAGTAATAAGTTTATTCTAATCATGTACACTAATTACCCTAACTGTTAAATTGTTTCATCGCAAAGCTACAAAATAGGCTATCTGCGCTCTGTCAAACACTGGGAATTGAACCCAAGATTTTAGCGCCGTAAGTCCGTAGTCTTACCGCTAACCCACCGGGGGACTAACTATTAAGATACATACGTGAAGTTGGAGATTTTAATATATCGTACACTTTGTACTTCGTTATGATTATAATATTAATAATATGAATAAAATAGCCAATAGATGGTGCTAGTGTTACTGGTCCAATTTACTGATTGTAAGCGGTTTTGTAGATAACAATGGTTGGTGTTCAGTTGTGTTAACATTGATGGCTTATAGAAAATTAGAAACGAACTTAAATGTTTTGCATGGAATTTTTAGAAGCCATTGTTTTACTAAAACTCATTGTTATCGGATCTTTTATTAAGTAACATAGCTAGAAAACATTTATGTTTTAAGAAAATAAAAAAACAACGTTGTCACTCGCAGGGTAACTAAAATTTTGTCTCATACATGGGGAGTTTTATTTTGTTTGATTTCTTGCCTGTGTAATTTTTTCTGTACATTTTTACTGGAGACATTTGGCTCCACATAATAAATTAATATCTTTAAACTCCTACTGTGGTACTTGTGAGTAATTTTATTTAGAAAGTTATTGTGAATATACCAAATAAAACATTAAATGTATGCCTCGATATTATTTATTTATTTAATGCAAGTTATACGTTGTGAATTTTTTTATTTATTTTACGTTGTAATCAGTTAAGACTTCCGTGTTCACTCTTTCGTTTTCGTCGATAACATGTTTTTATTTTCTAAAAAGGGGAAACATGGGTAAAAATGTCGTTCACTTTACTGTACAGAGTGGATGATAATAATAGAAATTAAAAAAGAATAACCAAAAAATTGACAAGTACTCTAATGATGCCACGCTGTAACTTGTTTATATTTTCTTTTGATTAGGTAATTATATTAATAGATTTCTTTGATGACTGCTTTAGGTTAATAATGTTTAAAAGGCGTGTTAATTTGTTACTCTGCAGTAACTGACACCCACCTGCAGATTAGATACGGTTAACCAGGTTTATTTACTCTTAACTTTATATTTGTAGCCCACCCCCTAAAAATGTTGAGAACAGTTATATACTTAGATGGTTAACTTCCATCTAGAAACATGCTTGTCACGTCACTATTTTAAGTAATGTTTTATAATGATGAATTATTAATTTGTTAAGCCATTTGTAAATTTCCAGCAGCCAGAACGGGGCACGAATTGGCATTATGGCAGAGTTCTGAATTTTGAAGTTACCTCTTCGGAGATATTAATTTGTTTAGTTACCTCTTCGGAGATATTAATTTGTTTCGAAACCCGAGTTATTTCGTGGTTCATATTAACTTTGACATTTAAACCGCAGAGGGTTGAATATACATCCAAGAGTGTTACAACTCGTAGCTCTTTAAAAGAATAACACATTTAGCTTTGCTGATCATTGTAAACTTTTCTCAATACTTTGTTCAGGTTTCTTTTACTAATTTTAATCGTGTAATTTCATCAACATTCAAAAGAAAAATGGCGTGTCACTAATAGTACAAAACATGGGAAATCTTATTTCAAAGGTCTGATTCGTTTTATTTGAGCTACATGGTTTAAAATTAATAGGATGAATTAATTCGGTCAGGTCGTGTTTCTGCTTTTTTTACTCACAGGAAACTTTGATTTATCTTTATGATTGGTTTTCACTACATTTACGCGCTGGTTTGTTGTGAAATGAGCTCATCACATGAATGAAAGAAGAAATAAAATCTCGTATATTTTTCATCTCTTGAAGATGGTAGGTATATATCCTTTACTAGAAAGCCACTAGCGCCCTCATCTTTCAGGCCATGGTAATTTACGGAAACAATACTCGACACGACGTTTGGCAACGTGCCATTAACGTTATATGCAGCTATAGGTAAGTATTACAATGTTAAATTATAGTTTTGTAAATCATTAACGAAAGGTGATCTAAACGTCGTACCTGTACTAAAAACTGTAACTCGTAATAAAATATGAAAAACTGTATACTTTACAAATAATCCATACCAATTCTTTTTAATGTAATTTCTCCTTTTTTTTTGTACTATAAAAACTTTTAATTTTCACAATCCTGGTAAAGTTACAGAAGCACAAAGTAAGATTGACGACTATGTCAGATTCATTAAAATAGATATTTAATTATTAAACTTTACGTTTCTTAAGAATAACACAAAGGTTATTGTGTACTGGACATTATCTTCCGTAACGTTTTATGTTTAGAAATGTTAACTGTATCCTATTTGAAAATCATAGAACTTTTTATGTGATGGCTTTGGATTCTGTTTGTTTGTAGTTAAGCACAAAGCTACGCAATGGGCTATTAGTGCTCTGCCCACCACGGGTATCGAAATCGGGTTTTTAGCGTTATAACTCTGCAGACATACCGTTGAGCCACTGAGAGGGCGCTTTGGCTTCTGAACTATTTTTCATCCAAGTTAAACTCACGGTTTTTACCCGACTTTTTGTTGTTAATCAATCACACATTTATTTAAATGACTCCAAATAAATACATGACATCCGAGTGTTAACAACAGAAACCGATTATGAAAAAGAAAAACAGATCTGTCTGCCTTGATGTTCTGACAAAAGACACGAAAAGAAAGCTTTTATATCCTATAAAACTTCATCAGCGCGTGCTGAGTAAACATAAATATGTGGTGGCGAGATTCGATCCTGGGTTTTATTATTTCAAAGGCTAGTATGCTAACCACTCGTCAGTCTTAGTGCACGATCGTTGCACAGCCAAGGTGTACTCTTACTACAAACGCCGAATATTCAAAATTGTTTCGTGACATTGTTCGAAAGTGAAATATAGGCAGACAGCGGAATGTGTTTTGTTAGTCTGGAAAGCATTACTTATACACAATAATTCATTTTTCAAGACCTTAGCTGGCCTTGTGGTTAGCATATTCGATTGGACATTCAAAGGTCTCGGATTCGAGACGTGGTTTTACTAAACATGTTTCGCACTTCCAGGTGCAGATTTGTTATAAGAGTGACAGTTAATCATGGTATTCGTTTAAAAGTAGTAGCTCCAGGCGGGCAATGTTGCCGACTGGTTTTCTTTCCTCTGGTCTGCCCTTCACTCAAAATTAGGGGCGTCTATGCCTCGGCTATAGGGGTCTCTAATATGGTCGTTTAACCCATTGTGTGCATATTTGTCGCTCAGGTGAACACACAAACACAATAAATTAATAATATTTGGTAATACAGTTACAAGATGATAAAAACTCAAAACCAGAGCGCCTTCGAAAGGTGGACCTTTCTTCTTCGGGGGCAAATCAAGCCCTTCTCTCGTCAATCGGAAAGGTGTTTTTCTTCTCCACTACAAATGGCCTTCACTCAAAATTAGGGGCGTCTATGCCTCGGCTATAGGGGTCTCTAATATGGTCGTTTAACCCATTGTGTGCATATTTGTCGCTCAGGTGAACACACAAACACAATAAATTAATAATATTTGGTAATACAGTTACAAGATGATAAAAACCCAAAACCAGAGCGCTTTAGAAAGGTGGACCTTTCTTCTTCGGGGGCAAATCAAGCCCTTCACTCATCAATCGGAAAGGTGTTCCTCCTCACCACGACAATGCACGTCCACATGTGGCACGTTTGTCGCAACACAAGATTATGGAGTTGGGTTGGGAAGTTCTCCCCCACCCACCATATTCTCCAGATATGGCACCATCAGATTACCATCTTTTTTGTTCGCTGCAACACTATCTTAATGGGAAAACGTATACAAATGTGGAAGGTGTTAAAGAGAACATCGACATGTTTTTTGTTTCAAAGCCAAGTGATTTCTTTAATCAGGACATTGACAACCTGATTGTAAGACAGAAAAGCATCATTAATAAGAATGGAGACTATTTCATTTAAT
>NW_013667638.1:165130-173893 GCF_000517525.1 Limulus polyphemus
TGTTTTGATATATAAGTTGTTTGGGTTATTTCATCTAAAAAAAGCGGCATTAATTTCTTGACGAACTAATATATTAAAGTCATCACCTGATGATGCCACATTAACAGTGGCGAAATGTTGTTTTTCTTTTTTATGATGCATTTTTTTCTATCCCATTTTAGCTGTTTTTGAATTTTAAATTTTGTAAAGTATAGGATACTTCCAACATTTATATCAAAATGTTATTTGTTAACTAAAATAAATGCAATTACTGGGTTTACAGAATATATTAAACTGTTAGCCGTGCGAAAGTAGGCCCAGCATGGCCAGGTGGTTAGGGCGCACGACTTGCTATCTGAGGGTCGCGGTTTCCAATCCCCGTCCCATCAAACATGCTTGCCCTGTCAGGCGTTATAATGTTACGGTCAATCCCACTATTCGTTGGCGAAAGAGAAGCCCAAGAGTTGGCGGTGGGTGGTGATGACTAGCTGCCTTCCCTCTAGTCTTACACTGCTATATTAGCGCAGATAGCCCTAGTGTAGCTTTGCGCGAAATCCAAAACAAACAAACAAACCGTGCGAAAGTTTCTACGCATGCTTTAAGTATGTAACAGTATTAAATTTAACGTGGTGACAAATACATCGATATTATTCAGTTAGGCGCTTATGGGAAACTACATAACTTTTGTTTGTTTTCTTCTATTTCGACAAGTGTAGAGACAAGAATGAGAATCTGTCTGTGCAGTTTGGAAAGAGGGAAAGCAAAAAAGCACACACACCGTACATTTTGTAAACTATTTATTTAATATGCTAACTAAAGTCAAGATACTGATGAGGGAGGTTTTGAATACAAGCAATATTCTATGTTAAAGCCACAACACACGCAATTCTTGCATGATAATACTGGTAGTTCCGCTTCTTTTAGTAAGGCACGTAATTTACAGTTTCTTATGGTGTTGTCGGATTTGAGACTTAAACCAGCTGCAACTGGAACTTTTTATTTTGAAACCAGTCACAAAAAGTACACAACAGGCCATTCCATAAATGAAGAACATAGTTTACTCTTGAATTTAATTAAACGCGCGTCGCAATTCAGGAAATTCCTCCTATTTAATATTGAAGTTGTGAGCAGAAAACGGCCTTATTTTTATTTTTTCAAATTTTCAAGAATTTGTTTCTACAACAGGTGTTTTATTTAGTTAAAAACATTTTCTAGATGTCACAGTGAAGCACAGCACTTGTTAACTAACAAAAAGGTTCTAAATTAGATGAAGATATTTCATCATAAACTTGCTTCTGGTTGGTTGGCATTTATTGGTGCAAAGCAGCAAGGCTATCTGCACCAAACAACCAGTAAAAATGCCGCAAGTAAAATACAATAAAATGTAAAAAAAAAAAGGGGCAATAAGTTAAAAGCGAAACAGTACCCAAAAATTAGGTAAAAATAACTAAATAGAAGTAAAAAGATCAATGACCCGCAAAAAGCTAAAAACACATTCAAGTTGGACAGTGTCACCATCACCAATGACACCGTCCAATGTTAGGGGTAAACTCTTAGATAATACATGTCTAAAATGGTGCCGCCGCTGACGTTCGCAACAGCGGCACGAAAGTAAAATGTGGGAAATTGTGACCTGAGTGTCACAAAGGCCACACATTGGCGGATCAGTCCCACATAAAAGAAAACTATGGGTTAAAAAAACTGTGGCTAATGCGTAGCCTAGCCAAGACAACTTCCTCTGATCCTTAGAGAAACTAGATGGCCAAACAACAACAGTGAGTGTAATCCGGAAAAGCTTGTTATAAAGTTGTTCACCCCAAATCCACTGCCAATTGGTGTGAAGTCGGGCCTTGATCATAGGATCATAGTCCATATATGGGACAGGTGCGGCTGTAACAGCACCAGAGCAAACAGATTTAGCTACGGTGTTAGCATGCTCGTTTTTTAGAATACCGACATGACCATATATTTAGAAAAACTGGATAGAAACAGATGATAGTGAGCCAACTGTTTCAAAATCTCTAAGAAAACAGGTTAAGCGATTCCAGGGCCAGAAGAGATCAAAGAGACTCTGTGTAAATAGTACAGTCAGTGTACTACTAAGCTCCTACGTGATCCAAGGCAAGAGAAATGGCATACAGAAACTGTAGAGAGAATTATGTAATCAATCATCGAGCCACAACAAACCATGGCAGAGTCCATAAAATCACTCAATTTCGAACCATCCGTAAAAATGGAAACAGAAGAATGGTTCAAAAGATGTTCGGCAAAAAAAAGACGGTACTTCCAATCTGGAGTATCCACCTTCAGATGACTCAAAGAAAAGGTCACAGGTGGGGTATGGTAATGAGCCTTGGCGGGATGGGCTGATCATTGGACTCAGCAACGTCATCCAATGTCAGACTCAATTCAGTCAGCTGTGCCCGGGTACGAAGACCAAAAGGAGGATTGGCAGACCATCTATTCCGAAAGAGCACAGCCCACCGAGGAAGGAACCCCAGGTGGGATCTCTTCCACCTCTTCCATCCTCTGTGGCCTCTCTTCCACATCTTTGGGTGCGGATAGATGTTCCATGCTCAAGATCTATCGTGCCTACATACGATTCAAGCTGGACTATGGGTTTATGGTTCTGCCAGGCCCTCTGCATTGAAGATGTTGGACGCTGTACATCATCTGGGGCTTCGGTTCTGCATGGGGGCTTTCCGCACTTCGTCAGTCCAGAGTTTGTACACTGAGTTTCGTGAATCTCCTCTTCTCCTCCGCAGTTTGCAACTTTCTCTACAGTATACTACCAAGCTTTGATCCATACTACAGCAGGCCACAGAGGATGGAAGAGAGGACACGGAGGATGTTCAGTGTCCTTGTACACTTGACACGAAGCTGCTTAATGTGAGAAATGAAAGCAAGCTTCTGGCAAGAAACTATGTTAAGACTAAGTGTAGATACAGAAAATACAACGTATAAAAGAACAAAATAAAAATTTAGTAAAGACGCTTTCAAATAATTTATTTAATCTCTCAACACGTAACATTATTTATGTTTTTTACTAGATAGTTTACCAAACTAGTTGACCCAAAAATCTCAAGCACATAAAGGATTAAAAAAAAACAGAGAAAAAATAAGAACTTTATTTTTTTCGTGAACGTACATTGGCGTGTTAAACAGTATAACGCATAGAATTCGGAGACTTAAAGCACGTTCCTTCTGGTCTACTTTTAGTTACTGACCACGAAATGCATCAGAGGATTTACTGTTCCAAGCCTTAAAATGAAAAGATGTGGTAAGAACATCAACGTAATTACGTCAGTTTGTTTCAATATCTGCACTCATTGTTTTTTTTAATGTGGAAAACTCGTGTCAGTATAACCAAGATGCAATAGAAATTTTAACCGATATTTTAAAAAGTAACAAAACAGAACCGGTACATTTACGCATCTGCAAAGTTCGTTAACAGTTAATCTCGACGAACTTCTATTACCATATACTAAGAAGTATGGCGTTGATTACACGGGTTATTATTCTTAACCAGAATATTAGTCAAGAGTTTATTCGGAACGTGCTCACGTTATACAGTGATCAGTCACATTTTGTAACTATGATCTGTGGAATATAACACTAGACTCAGAACTTAGAAAAGTCCACTTCCATATGGATATACAAGTTCATGGGTAGATCAGAGATCCTTAGGGTTCAAGCACAGCCGTCCCTAATTTGGAACTACTGACCAGGAGAAAAACAGTCGGTCAGCAGCATCCATCTCTATAAGAACTTTGTCCAGCTTTGACGAGTAATTATAGATTACAGTAACTAACATCAACATCATCCCTTATTCCACCCATATACACTTCATGTTTATGGCAAAGATACTAAAGGCTATTTGAAATACTTAATTTTGAAATACTGACCGGAGAGAAGAGATTCAGTCAGCAATACTTACCACCCACCATCCACGGTACGTGGTTGGCTGTCATTCTTATAACACACCCACAGGCCCGGCATGGCCAGGTGGTTAGGGCGTTTGACTTGCAATCTGCGGGTCGCGGGTTCGAATCCCCGTCCCACCAGACATGCTCGCCCTTTCAGCAGTAGGGGCATTATAATTTGACAGTCAATCCCACTATTCGCTGGTAAAAAGAGTAGCGTAAGAGTTGGGTGTGGGCGGTGATGACTAGCTGCCTTCCCTCTAGTCTTACATTGCTAAAATTAGGGACGGCTAGCGCAGATAGCCCTCGTGTAGCTTTGCGCGAACTTCAAAACAAACAAACAAACAATATATAATCCCGCATCTAATTATTAAATTAGGCTTGCGGGATTTTTTTCAGCTTAACAATCTATTTAGTTTCATCTTATAAAATGAAAAAAACAAACAAACCTATTTTCACTGAAACATTAATATTAAACGAATTGAAATATAAGAATTGGAGGCACGGTAAACAAGTGCTAAAAGCATACAATAATTTGTAAATTATTAATTTTCAAAACATAAAAAATCCCTAACCACTACCAGTTAAATAATTTCTGTTGTATAATATGTTCAATATTCAGTCTTAATATGAATAGCTGTAAGTGATTACGTTTCGACGTGACAAAAACTATTAAAAGCCAGATACATCCCAATGGCCAAGGCGAGCGAACTGACTCAAGATATTTCGTAGAATTAAAAGTTTAAACAAATGTGTTTTACTGAACTACCAACCCAACTTCTCACCACTTTAATTGAAAAAAAAAAGTATTCTATAAACACTTGTCTGTATTAGTGTGTGTCTTTCTACGAGAAAGGCGAAAAGTTTGCACTGTTTCGAACATTCTATTAGAAATGTCCGTGAGTATGCAATAATATGCTTATAACTGAGAAAGAATTTGTATTACAGCGATTGTCAAAAATATTATTTTAGCAAATAAGATAGAAAAACAAAAGTACTTTTTAATCGTCCTCATTTGAAGTAACAACAGCAACGAATTTTTCGATTTTTTTAGGCCTAAAGGCACTTTGGCATATACGTCATTTAACCGTGGAATTTGCGAAAATTTAATTCAAGTCGGTATGCGAGCCACATCAAAAGAAGCCGATGCCTTAAAACACGACATAATACTTTCCACAAGTTACTAAATGACACGTACGCATGTACACTTGTCACACAATTAAAAGAACACACGGATGGCCAGTGCAACATAATTTTGCTTGCTAAACGGGACTCAGGGTCGGTCTGGACGGGTCAAAGTTCTGAAACTTCCACATCTGTCGAGTCTCAGATACGCTGCATTCTCGCATCAACAGCTTCTGTCGATCCTCTGACATTTCCAAACATTTTCGGCTACTTCCGTGTACAAGTAGATGTTTCTACAAATTAAAAGAAAACCGCAATTCCTCATTTTCAACACTAAAGTATCATGTTGCTCAATTTTTAATTATAAACAGAAAAACAAACAAACTTAAACTACTTTAAACATTCTAATTATAAATGAGTTTACTGTACAACCTCGTGGTAATCAGAGTATCTATAACAAGGCTAACTCAAACGGTGTTCGCTCTGTAATTGGCCGATGGAAAATGTTGTCATGCCTGGGCACTTTGCATGCATGAAGTGCGAAATTGACAGATGGGAGCGTTCATGCGAGAACTGTTTAAATATTTGAATAGAAAAATACTATATTATGATTAAATACAACGTTTTCACTACAAGGAAATCAATAGATAATGTAATATAATCTCAGTTTCGCCGGTCAGAATATCAAAGCATATCGCGCTCACTAGGAAGCCTTTATATCAACGAAAGAAAACATTGATGTGTCATGAACAGATTTAAATTTTAGAAAATGTTACGGGGTGTTAAAGGAACTACAGTGACAAAGACCATTCGTGAAAGAACAGTGTATCCATCACATTAAGACCATTGTTAGTCCTAGAATATATGGGAATTTTAATGACAGAGAGGCTTGGTGAAATATATAGAATAAAAATTAGATTATAAATACGGATGAGCCAGTCAGTTGGCGAAATAAACTTGTGGAGTGAATCAGTGAAGCATACATAGTTAATTAGTCAAAAAGTGTTTGTGTTTTGTTTTCAGTTACTTGATTGATCAGCTGAGAAGTACAAGCTACAAGAAATAAACTAATTTGTTGTCGCTACGTGCACTGGATTTTGAATTATTTTCACCAGACGATTTCAAAACACTCGCCAACAAAAAACATCGTTACAACAATACACATTATTTTGTCAAATAGCTAGTGTTTTGCACATCTAAAATCAGTAAAAATATATATCTAGATCTGTTAAATTTTCTATATATATATATATATATATATATATATACATTAATTATTTTTAGTTCATAATAAATAAACAGAATGACTGTAATGGACGTTCTTAATATAAGCCTAACGCACAAGTAACTGTACCAGCATATAAGAGATAGATTTAAATAAGGAAATCTAAAATAGGCCTAGTATGACTAAAAATGAAGTTTAAGCTACTGCTAAGCCACAGTAGAAACTCATTAGAAAACAATACATTTTAACTCTTTGCTAAAGTCTAAATCATACTGATTAGAGCTGGATTTAATTCAAGGAATATGATTACGTCAACTTACTTGTTATTTGTGCTGACATTATCAGCTCCAAGCCTTATTAGTGAAGCCTAGATCTAACAATGTAACATTAATTTTATTGAGGCAAGAGTAATGTCAGTACAGTCTTCATGCATGGAAACTGGTGAACGAAAACTGTAGCATCAGTACAGTTTGACACACATTTCATTATATACCTTTCTTTATCTTTTGGGGAACCCGAATAAAACTGTTTCTTTCTTTCACTAGTATCTACATAATTCATTGCCGAACATGACAATGACACATGTAGTCAGATATTCTATTCCCATAGCATGAATTCTCTACTGCGATTTCACGAGAATGCATCACGTGGGATAGAAAAAACTTCAATGTTGCCTTGAAAGCTAGGGAACAAATCGCATCAATGTTACCCGGTTATCAAAGTTATTATTATACATACGTGACGTTGTTCATTTGATATGCATTGGCTTCGGGAAACAGATGCTGGTCACTCTCACTCTTTCAGGGCAATAAAATGATTAGTTGCACTCATAACCAACCTATAATTGTTCATTGTTGAACATAACAGTAGCGTACGTAGGCCTATAAATACCCTTGGACAATGATATTGCCCCCCCCCCCAAATCCAGTTCTCCTGCGAAAAATAAACGGCTGAAAAGACACTCCAATAATAATCACACAAATACAATTTGTCAGTTAAAAGTTTACTTTCTTACAACTTACAAACACAAAAATACAAAGTATTCATTTATTATTACTCACATTACAAAAAAATCCCTCTACTGTACCTTTTATTCCGCACATATATCAGTCACAGCTTTGAAATTCATTTTTCGTGCTTGTTTCTATTCAATTGATAGTATTGTTGCCCCCTTTCTGGTGGTCTTGGTACATTGTACTTCTCAAGAGGTGTTGGGATCTCTAGCTGGGCCTCAAGAATTACCTTTCTATAGGTGGGCCTTTCACGAGTTGCATCTGTAAGTCATATGGAACCCTTGGTCGCAAAAGTGTTAATTTTATAAATCTCAAAAGTCCACGCTTTATAAGGCGGACCCCTGGGTACATAAGGTATTATTACATTTATACACCACCAAGTAAACCTTTCATGAGTTTCGTTAAGCGGACTGCTGGTGCTCTGTAGCAATGTTACCTATATGTACTACATTACTCCATCTAACGTATCCCATGCTTCCTTTACTTGACAGTGTAACTTTGCTTTCTGAAAACTTGGCAGCGCTAAGATAAGTAAATTACCACAAAATAACAGGAATTATGCCTTTCTTTATTCTATACACCCAGCGTTTCCAATTCTGAACTACTGACCAGAAGGAAGACAGCAGCTGCGCCTGCCGCCACAAGGATTTTATCTATAATGCACCCACAGCTTAAAGTAGCGAATGTGTCCAGCGGCATCACGACATATAGATTCTGGACCTTGGTATCAGCAGTCCGGTTTGCTAATCACTAGGCTGAGAAGCCCTAAAACAAAAACAGCCAGAAAGAAAGAATATACTCACATCTGGATCATAGATCCATAACTGATTTCCCTTTGAACCATGGCAAGGATAGAGAATAACGTCTTGGCCAGCGTAATCCACACATGCCTCATCACGCCGTATCTCACCTTCTTTACTCAACATCCAGAACTAGGAAAAAGAGATTTGTTATTCAGTATAGTATAAAGAATTCTCATTATTAAAAAAAACGTTTATACTCCGATCTAATACATGATACGACCTCTAATTATTAGAATAACTTTTGGCATGTTGATAAAATCGGGATTTAATTCAAAAGTCTGAGGACTTATAACGCTAAAACTTCGCTTGCGATACTTGCGTGGGCAGAGCAAAAAATAGCCCATCGTGTCGCTTTGTTCTTAATAACAAACAAACATGTTTGGTTACTAGCTACCTGCTGTAAAACCTGGTAATTTGTATTAGGAAAAAAATTAGTTAAAAATTGTTATCACTTCTAAACTTAATATGGAACATTCTTGTATTCATCTTTAACTTAGTGTTATGTTCTGAATTAAAACTAACCTGATTACCACCCTGTCCGTGACAGGGGTACAACCCCACAGGCTTGTGGAGGTCATCTCGTCGGGCTGGACTGTCAAGACACGTGTTTGACTTGTCACCCAAGTTTCTAACCTATCAAAATAATATTAAATATTATGACAATTTAGAATTTAAAAAAGTACCATATAATTGAT
>NW_013667638.1:174661-180156 GCF_000517525.1 Limulus polyphemus
ATTACCACCCTGTCCGTGACAGGGGTACAACCCCACAGGCTTGTGGAGGTCATCTCGTCGGGCTGGACTGTCAAGACACGTGTTGGACTTGTCACCCAAGTTTCTAACCTATCAAAACAATATTAAATATTATGACAATTTAGAATTTTAAAAAAAAGTACCATATAATTGATATTAAATACAAGTTTTCTTTTTGGTTACTTGCAAAATAAATAAATAAAGTTGTGTTGTTCTGTTTGTTTTACAAGTCTGTCCGTTAAACGCCCTTGCTCTAATGTTTAGGCTTCATAAATATTGAAAGAAAGAAACGGGAATCTTCTGACTTAAAAATAATAGTAGCCTAATCGAGATTTTTACGATTTTTAGTTCTCGGGTAATTTTCTTTCACATATTGTTTAAAAATGCCATATTAAAGTTAGGCTATTTTTATTGTCAATAACACTGCTTAGATTTGATTTAATTAGGTTTAAAGATGAGATCAAGTATTGTCGTAATTTTAAGGTCTCTACACTCGAAGAAACTTTGTACCAGACGAAAAACAGCGGTTTAGAAAAGCAACAATAGACGTATACTACCCCTATAAGTTTGTTTGTTTACTGAGTAAACTAGTTACGTAGCCGAATGAGATGGAAATTGTGGGTGGTTTTTTGTTTTTTGTTTTTAGGTAAATAGGCCTGTTTAAAATTACATTCCTGAAAGAAGAAGAACTTGGCAGGTTGGTAGAGTAAATTTTTAGTGAGGCTATATAACTTACAATAATAATAATTAAATATAAGCTGTATCTATATAAATATAATAGTACTGGAGGTTCGTTAGGTCCATGTGAGTGTGCATACAAATTTTCAGTTTTGTATTTTGCGGCTTATATGGGCGTTTTTTACCACTACTTCGCCCCCTGTTGATGGATCTTAACCAAATATGTCATGAAGGTTTGTTGGATCTATGGGGAGATACATACAAAATTGCGGTTTCACGTTTTGTGTTTTACAGTTTTTATGGGCGTTTTTGCATATATTTTTTTTTGTTTACAATTACATATAAGATCCTTTTCATGTCCTAAGATAACCTTTTATTAATCATGAATTTATATAACTTCCGTCAGGGGGGGACGGGTACTCCAGCTAATCTTCAATTGGTTATCACGTTCATCCACTCTCCCATGTATACTTAAAAAATTGGTAACTTACCTCTCCTGATGCGACAGCTTCACCAGGTATGAAAAGCTCTGGATAGATATTCTTTAAGTACCAACCAAAGCTCTTACAGTTCAACTGTTTTCTCAATTCCTTCCTCGAGCTGACATCTCCGTAATCACCCTGGCAATTAAAAACAACAACAACAACTTTCTGTTATCGTATCACATATAAAGATATGTGTGGTCTGGAGCTTAAGATATTGTGACTACGTTTATTAGAAGCCGAGGCGTTATATATATTTGGTGTTCGTATAATATGTTTAAATTTTGTTTTAAAGATTTTGCGCCGTTTCTGACGTAAGAAAAAAAACAAACAACAACAATAATAATAAAAGCCTTAAGAAATCAGTCTTTTACAAAAAATGAAAAACTTGATCTGTTGGTGTGTTTTGATGTCTTAAGTATATTTTTAGTGTCACATTTATGGTAACCAGAGCCACATCGGCATAATATATTAGAAAAATTACCCAAAACAATGGTGTAGGAAATGAGGTATTCGGAACCCCCGCTTTTCATTCTGTCCCAGTAAAAACACATCAAAATTAGGAAAATTACTCTCAGGAAAAGTAGGAGAATGTATACAAATTAATCCAGAACCCAAGACTACATCTTTGAAAAATATACACGAAATCTGTTAGAAAAATAATCAAGTTGTTAGCTGCATTTAAAGAAGTTAGATCAAATATAAATATGCTCATTTAATATAGCTTAGAATGAAGATATATATATATACTGTTTACTATTAGGATATATTACTGTAATCACAAAGGGGCCTGCCTACACACACAACTTTTTATTACTCTTTCAACTGATGCCTCAAATTTTCAGTTGGGTTAGTACTGGGACTTCATAATTTTTTTTACCACCAGCTCTTTCCTTTTTCTTTCAAATCCTCCTCAGTAATCAGGGCAATAAGTTTGGTATTATTATCTCACTGACATTCAAACGGTGTACACTTGGTATCGCGTGGTTGTTATTGTGATACCTACTTCTTCATAATATTATCTATTTCAAAGATATTCCCCAATCATACAGGAACAAAGAAACAAATCATCCTTACATATCTACAGACCCACCATCATGATCCACTATTTTGCCCGTTCATATCTACAGACCCACCACCATGATCCATTATTTTGCCCGTTCATATCTACAGACCCACCACCATGATCCATTATTTTGCCCGTCGTTCATATCTACAGACCCACCACCATGATTCATTATTTTGCCCGTTCATATCTACAGACCCACCACCATGATCCATTATTTTGCCAGTTCATATCTATAGACCCACCACCATGATCCATTATTTTGCCCGTTCATATCTACAGACCCACCACCATAATCCATTATTTTGCCCGTTCATATCTATAGACCCACCACCATGATCCATTATTTTGCCTGTTATTTAGCGTCATAAGCCTGTAGACTTGCTACTGAACCACTGGGAAGGGGGGGGGGTATATGTAATTGACAATGGGCACGATATTCTCTGTATATCTAACAAAAAAGTATATTTATATGTATCCCCTACCACCACCCCCACTCCCATCCCGCCGGTGGGTCAAACGGTAATTTTCGGACTTAGAATACAAGATTCGATCCCCTGCAGTGGACAGTGTGTAGATAGCTCATTGTGTAGCTTGGCACTAAGAAAACAACAACCATGTGTATCCCACGCCTACTCGAGGTACACGTGCACACGTATCACTGATCTACATGTTTAGTGCTATGAACAGAATATTATTTCATTTTTTCAGGATTATATACTGTTACTGATGAACAACAGTTTAGTTATCAAAACTTGACCTATAATGAACGTTATATGGTTTTTTTTTAATCGTATCTTTAAACTACTGAATTCAGGTCACTATATTATTATGATAAGAATTTAGAGTCTTAATTGTGTTGGTATTGCTATAATTATTATTTTAAATTATCTTCAAAACTAAGCATTTTAGTTCTAAAAAATCTAAAATTGACAAAGTATATAACACCATCTATCAAAAAAAGAGCATACTAGATCATAGCCTATCCTTTGGTAGTAGTATTTGGCATAGTCGTCTAACCATACAGCTGCTAGACGAATGGAATTTCGTTTCAAGACATTGACTCCTGACCTCCACTTGTAAGGGCTCCGCTTCCGAAAAATGTGGCCCACGTGGGAGCATGGGACAATTTCTAAAGTCCCCCCACACATCCACGTCTATGAAAAAAAAGTAAAAAGAAAAATCAGGCTTTTTGAGCGACACAAGTAATCATAAACACATTTTTAAAGTCGCGTATTCTTTTTTTCAGCTTTCGATCACCAACAACTTAATAACTGATTTTTTTTGAGCTTTCAAATTATTAGTTTAAAAGTTAGTTGATATATATGTGTCGTTTTTAAAATTGCGTTTGAAATTTATATCGCGTAATACATTATTTAATTTTGATTTATTAAATTAACTGTGAGGTGACAACACATTCTAATTAAACAAAATGCAGCTCCTACGGATAAAAAAAACAACTAAAAAATAAAGAGAGACTTTAAAAGCAACGAGTTCGTTAAAGTAATTAAATTTAAACCTATCAACAGATTATTAAAAAACCTTTCCACGTTTCTTGTTTTCCTCAAATATCGAAACAAATTCTGATAATTTCCTCTCTTCGTTTGGTAAAAGAAAAGTTTCTACAAATCGTGTTTTCCTACCCACGGTGAGTAAAACACAAATTGTGTAGCTTGGCGCTTAACAACAAGTTTTGTTTGTTTGTTTGCTTTTTGAAATATTTTTTTTTTAGCACTAGATTGGCTTCTTTATCATTTTACAACTGGTCGAGCTGGACACGTGAGATGTTATTTGACAAGTGGTCAAACTGGACTTGTGAGAGTGGTCTCGGTATTTAAAAGTTGATGAAAAGTTTTAGTCAGATGTAAAGCAGTTCGCAATGGTGATCAGTTTAATGGCCATTATTAAATGTTCCTCACTTAACTCGATGAAGCTTTTCCAAATGGTAAGGCCGATTTGGTGTTGTTTTTGTTTGTTTTTTAATTTTCGCACAAAGCTACATAATGGTTTCATGCGAATAGACGTTCTTAATTTTGAATTGAAATAATAGAAAGATGGCAGCTATTCAACAGCCCACGCCGGCAATTCTTGGGTGAATTATAGTGGGTTTTAACTGTTACTCTTACAACATGACCACGGTCCTAAAGTCCGATCGCGCGTTCGAATCCTCGTCACCAAACATGCTCGCCCTTTCAGCAGTGGGGGCGTTATAATATTACGATCAATTTCACAATTCGTTGGTGAAAAAGTAGTCCAAGAATTGGCGGTGGTGATGTTGATTAGCTTCCTACCCTCTAGTTTATCACTGCTAAATTAGGGACGGCCAAGAACTGTCGGTGGTGATGTTGATTAGCTTCCTACCCTCTAGTTTATCACTGCTGAATTAGGGACGGCCAAGAACTGGCGGTAGGTGATGTTGATTAGCTTCCTACCCTCTAGTTTATCACTGCTAAATTAGGGACGGCTAGCGCAGATAGCCCTTGTGTAGCTTTGCGTGAGATTCAAAACAAACCAAACCTAAAGCCCGAAGAGCGATTTTTGGCGGTAACAATGCGCGAGCCACAGAACGTCAGACTCATTAGTTCAGCATGATAATCACGAGGTTTATGAAGTGTTGCACGATTCTGTTCGAACGTAAGCAGTAAAGGAAGAACTGCCTTCTCCAGTGAGAAAATAAGTGTTTTACCAAGTGCTGCATGATTCTGTGAGAAGAAAAACAATCAAACAAGTGCTATCTTCGTCGTGATAAAATACTCCTAACATTACATAATTCAGAGCTTTCCCCTTCGAAACGATAATGAGAAATAATAATAATAATAAAAAAAGAACCAACAAACCTTGAACGAAAGCTCTAAGTTTTCTCCACCCCATATATCAAAACCACTGTCGTAGGTTCCAAGTTTTTCAAAAAATGATTTATCGATGGAGAAGAGACCTCCCGCCATCGTTGGCGACCTGGAAAAGATACATTACCAATTACGGCTCTAATTACGTTACCAATTACAAACCCTAATTACGTTACCAATTACAACTCTAATTATATTACCAATTACACCTCTAATTACGTTACCAATTACACCTCTAATTACGTTACCAATTACGGCTCTAATTACGTTACCAATTACAAACCCTAATTACGTTACCAATTACAACTCTAATTATATTACCAATTACACCTCTAATTACGTTACCAATTACACCTCTAATTACGTTACCAATTACGGCTCTAATTACGTTACCAATTACAACCC
>NW_013667638.1:180995-188447 GCF_000517525.1 Limulus polyphemus
ATCTCTAATTACGTTACCAATTACAACTCCTAATTACGTTATTAATTACAGCTCTAATTACGTTACCAATTACAAATCTAATTACGTTACCAATTACAACTCTAATTACGTTACCAATTACAACTCCAATTACATTATCAATTACAAATCTAATTACGTTACCAATTACATCTCTAATTACGTTAACAATTACAAATCTAATTACGTTACCAATTACAGCTCTAGTTACGTTATTAATTACAGCTCTAATTACGTTACCAATTACAACTCCAATTACATTATCAATTACAAATTTAATTACGTTACCAATTACAGCTCTAATTACGTTATTAAATACAGCTCTAATTCCGTTACCAATTACAACTCTAATTACATTATCAATTACAAATCTAACTTTCCTAGGTTATATCAAAATATCATAATACATATTATTAATCATATTAACACGAGAGATTTTCGTTAGGTTTGTTTGTATGTCCGCAGATATGCCGCTGTGCCACTGGGGGGCTTTGCTTTAGGAATTTCTATATTAGATCGAGAAGAAAATCCTTCAAGACTGTTATATAGTATTAAACGTCATTGAAATAAATTTGATACAGGTAGTTATAGAGACATTTTTGAACTCATGAAATCTATTACAATAAAATAAAATTAACATCTGCATTTCAACTCCTCATCTAATTACTAAATGTGGAATTGTCCCCCGGTGGAACAGCGGTAAGTTTCAGGGCTTACAATGCTAAAATCCGGGGTTTGATTTCCCGCGGTGAACACAACAGATAGCCCAGTGTAGCTTTACTCTAAAAACAAACAAACAAACAAATGAGGAACTTAGTGTCTTGTAGGAATAACCATTACCTCATATAACGAACGTCAATGTGATTCATCAATGATTTTTTACAAGGATAAACCGTTGAACAATAATTATTCTTGGAAGTCTATTTCAAACAGAGTGGGGAGACAGTTTCTATATTTGAGGTATGCATGAGGGTATTTTATCCTTAAAAAAGTGCGGGGGATATGTCCCCCTTGAAAATTACGCCCACGAACACGAACAACATTTAATAAAACTAGTACATTTTAAACGTGAAACGTTGGTAAGATCACTGCACTGTAATACTTCCAAGCAACCCCCTCCCCCAACCACGTTGACCACTATAAAACACTAGCTAATATATAATATAAGTGATATTTGAATACACAGTTGGTTGTATAGGATGTCGACATGTCTAAATATATAGATATAAAAATATTATATGTATTCAGACACGCAGAAAACGCACAAACACAAAATGTGTCTCGACAGACAAGTTAATGGTTAGTGTAGGCATTCTGCTATGATTTTTCTCCATCATCTGATAATAGAAAAGATGCAGAAAGATTTGATTTATGATGTGAGTTATGCCAGGACTTAATGAATAAGCTAGTGTTCAACAGATGGCGAGAAATAAACAAATGAAAACTAACCAATGAGAGTTATGATAACAACCCTCACGTTGAGAACAGTGGCTTCGGTTCTCATCAATCATCCTTTTATCGTGATGTTCCTAAACTAACCCCGTAGTTTTAACAACAACAAAAATCAATAAAATTTTTATTGACAGACTCAGAGGAGTTTCAGTTTATATGTGTGTAACATGCATGTTTAGTTTTAGCGTCACATGCAGGTGCAAAGGATTTTTCTCTCATTTTTGATTGTCATTTTGTGGTTTTTATTAAGGCTCTCTTCCACTGGTCGTTAATTAATCTTCTTTCTGCTCCTGGTCAGCAGTAATTTTTGTGGTCTTTATTATGTTTCTATTTGTCGATTTTTGTTACTTAAATGTTAGTTGAAGGTCACTTTTTATAGTCCATACTATGATTTTCCAAATTATTACTAGTCGATCAGTTAATCACTTTGTTTTTCCAGGTTACTAAATATTGACTGACAAAGTTAATCACTTTGTTGCTCCAGGTTACTGATGACTTTATTGTGATCACACTGGTCGTTATTATTTTACTAGTTAATCACTTTACGCTCCTAAATTGGTGATTTCTTTGTAATCCCTCTACTGTGATTTTATTAGTTTTACTTATTTTGTAAATAAATCGGGAACCTTGTTGCTCTCAATACCCTAAAGGGTCGAAGGACTCTCTTTACAAGTCATAAGCCCCAAATGATACATTTGAATGAAAATGAACTACATATAAATGTTACTAAAGTTTCAATAACTCTCTCTTCTGCCTATTGTAAAATGTACAGTATACAAAAAATAAATAATCAAAGTTTACGTTTATGTTTTTTTAGCAATACTGTAACTGGAGTTAACCTGCTGTCATCACCTATAGATATATATACCATTTGTATTGTTGTGATAAGTTTCTTTGGGGGGATGCAGGGACGGGGAGTCTCCGGTTTGCCCCCACAGGTTGCCCACCACTACACTAGGTCAACGACGCTGACTGCCCATTTTGTGTTTGGTGGTGCTGTTTTGAAGTCGTTGCTACTTGATTAGCTGTCCACCTTATTACACAGCACCACCTTTATTTTCTTGCTCTACGGCCCAGAAGTTCCCAACCTGTGGTCCCCGGACCCCTGGGGGTCCGCGAAGATAATACCACCTCATTAAACAAGCAAGTTTTTGAATTCCGCTGTTCTTTTAATTGCACACTCAGTTATATATGTCTTTCATTTGATAGTGAAAAATGGAAAAACAAGTTAATTATTAGTAAGAAAAACAGTTTGTTGGGTAGATGGAATCTTCCAAAAAACATGGGGATCCTTGGTGGTGAAAAGGTTGGGAACCGCTGCTCTACGCTATTAATTTATCAACTTTTTTTGTTTCAGCTCAGCAGTTTGTATTGTCACAGCTGTGCAGTGGTTCTCCAGTTTGTTAGCACTTGACCAGTTAACCATCTTGTTTCTCCTGATCAGTAGCTTCTACATGAATTCATTTGGTGGTTTTCTTGTTTCATATGTATTAATATTTAATTGATGTACTTCTGCAGGGTCCCCGAAAGTGTTCTGTTTCAAGAGTAAATAAAACCAAAATTACGAGTGACAAATATTTTTATTTCTTGCTTTTGAAGTTCATATGTCATACTGAGTTGTAGCCTACAGAATGCATAATTTTTCTCGTGATTCATGGCATGCGCATCGTTTAGTGACGTCACGACAGTACAAATTGTAAGCGTTAAGCGTCCCTTATGTGACGTAAGACAACACACTATTGTATAGTGGTGCAAGTCATTAAAACAGGTGACCCCCTCTTTCGGGGAAAAATCACATTACAACTCAGAAAATTCTAAGTTAAAGAAAAATCTCGCTGCTAGATCTATCTGAAGCACACTTTGATGATAAAAGAATATTCCTTTTTATTAGGTGGCGCACTGATCTAGCTACGAGTAAATATACATTGAAAGTTTACTTCTCTTTTGGTTAAGAAATGAGATTTGTTAGCTAGTATATATATTATTTTACAGTAGGTGAGTTATTCAGGAAAAGAGTCTTGGTTAAGTCTCAGGCTAAACGAACAACGATTTTTAAATTCGAGACATAGTTGTTGTTGTGAATGGATTTTAATTGAAACTCAACTTTCCGCCATAGCTTGATGTACTAACCAGACAGGGTCCCAAGAATGCTCCCGTTTCTCTTTCTCTCTTCTTGGAACGGCATGCCAGTTGAACTGGAGGTTCCAGTCAAATCCTCCGACATTTAGCCCACTTGAGTCTCTGAAGTGATATTCAAAGGTGTTGTCGTCTATGACATCAATCACCGGACACACAACTGTGGTGCTGTTACGGGCTATTCTGTCCAGAAGTGGCTCAAGCCAGCCTGAAATGAGCACAGCCTAGTTTAAATTTTACAAAATACATAGTTGTTTAAGACAGAATTCGTTTCACATCGTATGGAATCAAATACCCATATTCATTATAATCTTTTCTTTTCCCCTTGTTACAAATATTTTCGTTATTCCAAAATTCGCTCTAAGTTTTTAACTTTCATTGATACATTTGTTTTCTTCTTTTACTTATTATGTATATTCAAATGGTTATATTTGAGCTTATGCTAACATAATAATATTTGCAGTAAAGCATCTTTCTTTTGTTTGTTTTTATTTTCTTCTTAACGAGTAATAAATTGCTCGATATCAGAAATATTTGATCTGATCACTCGCAAGTGTCCATTAGGCCTTACGAAATCTTGATTTTAAAGTCATATTATGTGACCTGGGCTTTACGAATATTATTAATCGTAAAACGTGATGTGTTAGTCTCTTGCTTTTACTAGTTGTCTATCATATCAAGCATTTTGGGCCTTACCATTATCCTTAAGCCTAAAACGTGGTGTATCAGTTTCACCTAATTTAACTACTGCCTATCACGTAAACTTCCTTAGGCCTTACTTATTAAAAATACTTTACTGTAAAGCCTTGATACATTGATAAATTAGTCTTAATGTTTCTCTTTCGGAGGTCAGCACAAAGCGCAATGATGAAGATAAATAAACTGATTATATATTACTTACAAATACACAATCCATATATATTGTTGGATATACAAGACTATTTAATTTAAGAGTTATTATTTAGTTCATTTAGTGATCTGATATTTAATGATTATTTAGTTTTCATAAAAAGAGTGTTAAAAGTTAATTATATTAAAAGTAATAGTTGTGACAAATTATGTTACGTAACTCGGTAAGAATCGTAGGTTGTGTGTGTAGTTCAATTGTTGTAGTATTGTTGACGTCATTTTTCTCGAAACCTCTAAGTTTCTCTCGCTATGTGAGTATTGTTACATCATAGCGTGAAGATAGCTGGCGTGTGAGTGATTAGCCTTAACAGGTGATATCTTAAAGTGAGTTTCACAGTTTAACAGAGATAAGAGAAATAATTTATCTTGTCAAAGGGTGTTCTAAAGTAATTGAACCTGCCTGTGTGGACTTTAACGAAAAGGAGACAATTATTTAAGGTTCTGGATATAACTGTGATAATCCACGGGGTAATGTAAGTGAATTATTCACTGATACTATTGTGATAAGTGTAGAGAAAAATAATTCGTCTTGGATTCTAATGTAATTGAATCAGCCTGTGTGGACTTTTAACAAGAAAAGAGAATTATTTAGAGTTGTAGATAAAACTATAATTTCCTATAGTGTAAAGAGCTTTTGTACATATGTTTGACTTGTTTTGAATATATATATATATTATTTTAAAACAAGTGGATTGCGTGCTGTCCATTTATTGTCCAAATTTATCGCCAACAAATCACAGACACCTACTGTAGGAGAATCCCAGCCCAGGCAATATTTAAAACCCTGACATACATGTCTCACAACACAATGTTACAGCACACTTAGAAAAACATGTTGTTAAAAATCGCACATGTATTAAATAAAGCAAATATATATATATATACATTACAGAATAATTTATATTATATATGAACATAGCCTGTTACTTGTTAGATTGTTTTCATAAAGACAGTCGGAATTTGTCAAAGGTAACCTTACAAATAATTATAAACAAATTGTCATTAATCAGTACAGGCCAATATGTAAGATATAGCAAGATACAATTTGTGATAATTGTAATAGTACACATGTTACCCTATTTAGTTTACAGACTATACAGTCAACAGTAATTATTTGTAAAATTCTCACTTATTATTTGTTATAAGATTTATTAAGTTTATATGTATAGAATATACGATTCTTTAAACTTATATATATATATAAAACAGGTTTACCAAGATTTTAATATTATAAAGAGACAAAGAATCACCAAACCATAATTAAAAACGATCTAGTCTAGGGTTTCCCAAACTTTCTAAGCATAAGAACCCCCACAAAAATATTCCACAACCTGACTGAGGCCCTCCCCAACCAATGAATCTGTAGCTACTGAGTACTTTACTTTCACTGCAGACAACATATTTTAAAATGAATCACACATTAGTTTTGAATATAATAGTATTGCTTATTTGTTTTAGTTGCTATGCCCCCCCCCCTCCAAAACTTTTCTGTAGTCCCCAGTGTTGGGCCCCTGATCTAGTCTTTATTTGTTAATTAGGCATGTCCTCTGTGAAAGAGGAAGTGAATATTGCGTTATTAGGTTGTTATATTGCATGCAGCAACAGTTTAACAGCTAGCTTTGTTGTGGTGTTGTTGAAACTATTGTAAGTAAGGTATGCATGCAAGTGTTGTCAATCAGACTGCCATCAGTCACGCTTGTACACTTTGACAAATGACAATCAAGGCCCGTGCAGCGAAATGTTTAAAAACTACAACAGCAGGATTTGGCAGTACATTTGGAATTTAGTTTTCAAAAACGTTGACCCCCTCCCCCTTGGTAACATATTTTTAAAAACTGACACTCCCCTGAATTCCCCGAACCTCCCTAGAAGTAATAAACGACCGCTCCCTAAGCGTAAAACGTGGTGTATTCCTCTTGTTCGTTCTTGCTATTAACTAACAGTTGAACTTTTCTAGAAAACGTAGCGAAAATAAACGACGAAAACCAAATATATCGAATAGAATTACAACAAAGAATAGTTATTTTTGAGATTATTTTATGAAATTCTATTCTAAATGTCATGGTTAATAAATCCACCTACCTTCTGTACATTCACAATGAGAATCCAGGTACGTTAACACAGGTGCAGTAGCAACTGACGATCCTAATAACCGAGCACGAATAAGCCCTTCTCTTCGACGCGCCCTCACAAGGCGGACTTTAGAGAGGTGAGAGATATAATCTTCAAGCCGTTGTTGAAGATGTGCTGAGAAAAAGACAAAGTGATTTAGCAACTGAAAAGTAATATGTTGAAACACACGAACACTAAATATGCACATCTCGAAAGTCTTATCCAATGTTGCAGACCCTCCCCACTACATGATTCACAGTTTTACATTTTATTTTCCTTCTAAAATAGGTTATTGTTTAACACGATATAAGAGGTCTGTTTGTTGAATTTCGTGCAAAGCTAATCTTGAAGTGATAGCTTAAAGGAAAATTGTCGGTTCTTGGGATACTCTTGTCTTTTCAAATCGAAAAGTGTGATCTGAACGTCACTCCTATAACGCACCCATGGCTTCAAAGTCTGGAGTGCGAGCCACACATCATCAGATCCATAGTTCGTCATGCTAACCCGCGTTTGGCCCTAAACGAGGTCGTTGAAAAGTATTTTTCGAAACGAAAACAAACGATCAAACCACAAAAGAAAACTGCTGTAGAATTGAGGATTTAGTGCACTGATAATTAAAATGTTGTGTCTTTTATGTAAGATATTCTTCCTTGATCTTAAAACACTGATGTTTATATCTAGTTGTTGGTGAATTAAATATTTATATGTTGTAAATTTTGCCACTAGGGATGATCACATATCTTATACAGAGAGAGTAACAGTAGGCCTATTCGATGACGAGGAACCCACTTTGAGACTAATAATGGCTGGAGATGGCTTGAATGG
>NW_013667638.1:188557-194617 GCF_000517525.1 Limulus polyphemus
AAACTTATATAAAGTTTTTTTTCATTACCCATTCAAGCCGTCTCCAACCATTAACAGTAAGCCTAGGTAGAATTGTGATTGATAGTTCATGTCCTAATGTAATTAGCAATTCAGATTGCTGTTTGGACTTAAAAGCTAATTTGTGCAAGAAATTAGAAGATGATAAATTTATCAAGAAATTTAAAATGTTATATTTAAAACGTCTGTGTTAGTAAGTCGTACTTAATTCAAGTAGTTCCCTCTCCTTTATTATTAAATTTGGTCATTCGCCTATCTCAAACTGTCAAGGGTTTAAACGAAAAGTAAAAGGGTGCATGCAATACCTCCTACTTCTAAGTTCTAGAGTCCTACTCCTAGTCATGGACATCGGAGGGGTGAGGATGAAAGAACCCCTCAGCTGCATTTTGATTGTCACGGAAAACTAAATCTAGTTGTGTAAAAATTACCAAACGTGGTGTTATAAATGATAACCTCCTTTGTTTGCTAAAGCGTTTCTTCTCTCTGACAATGACGTGGTAATGAACTTCTACAGACTTAAGTAAGGCTTAGTTAGGCCTACGTCTGCTATTGTTTTCAGAACCGCCCACCTCTCCGAAAAATGCTGGCGATGCCCAAGATAAGCACAAAAGGTAATTTCTTCTTACCATAAGGCATGAGCCACAAAAAATAAAACCGTCAAAAGATTTGTCGAATGTACAGTTTAGACTTTAGAGAGAGTAAATGAGTAAAGAATGAAGTTTTTCAAATTTTTGTTTTGTTATTAAAATTTTTGATTATAGTACTTTATTTCACACATTTAATGAATTAATTATTTTTTTTGCTTGTGTAAAAGGATTAATCAAGGGATTTCACAATTCAGAGAAGTGACAGTGTTGTGAGCTGTGAATTTAAAAATTTTTTTAATCATATGTAATATATTTCGCTAGAGGGCGATTTTAACCCTACGTAATGAGCGCTTTGCAAATAATAGTTAATAATGGTTGGAAACCATTAATAATAGTTAATAATAGACCAATAATAGTTAAACATTTCTCGAAAGTGTAGAAAACGATTTGAACAATATAAAAACAGGAGTTAGATCAAAGTGATTGTTGCTGATTTATAAGTCGGTCAGTTAGGTAGTTTAACGATTTAAGTTTTGAATTTGTAGTTTCGACAAAATACTAGATATATGAAAAATATATATAACTAAGTAAGTAGCCTCTATTGAGGCGATATTAGTTTATGAAATTAGGCCTATCTTTAGTTACGTGCAACTTGCAGAACTTGTAGTCGGAGAAATAAAACGCTTTCAATATCAATATGTCGATTGAACTTTGCATAATTTTTTACTGAATAATCGTAAAGAATCCACCCAACATCCTATACATAATACCTATGATTACAACAGAATAATTCACCATCTAACAGGCACCAAACTACGAATAATTTCACGATAATTATAATAATTTATACTGTCTTTTATATGAATTATGATATGAGTTGGAAAGTTATTCCAGTAAAATTAAAATATTTAAGTGAGCCCCTGTGTTTTAGTGTAAGCAAAGACTTAACTTATAAATATTTAAAATTTTGAACTATAATTTTTTTCCATATACATTATAATTAATTTAGAAAGTAGAAATAATAATAAATAACATGAATTGTTGAAGTTTACACTACGAGAGGGAGTGACATTCCAACAGAAACTGAAGTGGAGGCTGAATATTGAAGGAAATTGTTAGTTTCTTTGGTAGTAAGTAAGCACAAAGCTACATAATGGGCTATCTGTGCTCTGCCCACCACTGGTATCGAAACCCAGATTCTAGCGTTGTAAGTCCGCAGACATACCGATGTGCCACTAGGGGGCCTGGGAAAAGACCGAGGAATTGGCGACATTGCTTACTCAACTGAATTTTGTTATGTATATCAAAAACAGTTATTTTTATTTGTAGGATTTACTAATCATATCTTCTTAATTATTTGTCATATTAATTACAAAGAAACTTTCACAGTAACCTATACTAAAAATAACATTCCGCAAAAAATATTTTTTCTGTATTATTGGAAACTTTAGCATTTAAAAATAACATTCTACAAAAAATATTTTTTCTGTATTATTGGAAACTTTAGCATTTAAAAATAACATTCTGCAAAAAATATTTTTTCTGTATTATTGGAAACTTTAGCATTTATAAACAACCAGTATTATTCTATGTTCCATAAATGTACGAAAAAAAAAAAGTCTGGAAGATGTGTACAGTGAAGTTATCACCGTTTCAAGTTTCATTGCGTAGTGCTGTTGTGTCCGTTTTGTCCCTTAAAAAAATTTACGGTATACTCTCCACCTCCTACCGGGAAAAACAATAAAATGTTATCACTTTTATGGGTAACTTGCTGTAAGTTAAACTAGGTAGTTCAGAATTAATTAAACAGGAGAGTAATCGTAAGATATGTTACTACTGTTCGCAATAAGCACGAGGTGCTTACCCAGACTAAATTATTGTATACTAGCGGCGTTGTGCTTACAATTCTACCATTAACCATATGATAGAATAGATTATAGCAAAGAAGAATATTTGTTTGTTTTGAATCTGCGCCAGCCGTCCCTAATTTAGCAGTGGGAAGGCAGCTAGTCATTACCTCCCACCGCCAACTCTTGGGCTACTCTTTTTACCAACGAATAGTGGGATTGACCGCACATTATAACGCCCCAACGGCTGAAAGGGCGAGCATGTTTGGTGTGACGGGGATTCGAACCCGCAGATTGCGAGTCGATCGCCCTATCCACCTGGCCATCCCGGGCAAGAAGAATGAGAAATGTAAAAAAAAATAATTAAAACTTGAACGATTCTAGTGGGAGATTTGAAAGTTTAAAAATGAAGAAAGGAGAAAGGAAAAAGTAGTCGAACTCAGTATATTTTAAACTAAAAACATCCATTCATGGTAACTAGCACAAGAGATGTTTACAGCTTCGTAAAATGATCACAACAGCTTGAAGTTGATTTTGACTATTTAAAAAGGTGCTATAAGATTTTTAATGGAAGCGATAATTTTGATGCATCGTCCGTTTTTTGTATTTAATGTTGAGAATGGTAGGAGTATCAGCCACGAACACAGATTTTTGCAGGGCATGAGTCATCTTCAGCTGAGACAGCTTAATTTTTCTAACGATGTGGTTGGCTTTTGGAATGGATTGCTTTCAGATGTGGTAGCTGCAGTTAACTTAAAAAAGTTTAAGGGAAGGTTTGATAAATATTTTAATGATAAGGGTTGGCGTTGAGTGTTTTATTTCTTGTCTTAAGGCTTAGTTTAGTGGATGGGACGGCTTAGATGGACCAACAGGTTCCTTGTTGTTCTTAAATGATAGTTGGGTATCCGACTGGATCTTGAAATAACTACAAATATGTCAAAGCTTGGAGAAATGGTTATGTTCACTGTGGAAGAAAGTGTGTATCTAGGAAACATATAAAAGACAATAACATAAGTACGGAATAGTACGAAAACATTATGGAATTGAGACAAAATTAATTATAACTAGTTAAAAACATGACACACACACATAACGTTAATTCTACACTTACATTTTGACAATGATTTACAGAAGAGGGGAAATAGTGAAATAAAGCATATAAATTCAGCTTTCCTCGCTCTGAGGATATGTGTTTGATGTAATTCTTAGTCGTTCGGCCATTTTGACATGTTATAAGCACTGACGTTATTAAATGACCGATTGGTAAAGCACCCCGTCTGTGAATGACATGACTAGTACATTAAATCCTGCTTAACGAGATCAATACGAACCACTATCGCTATCCTCAGGCTTCCTGGCCTCACTTATATAGACTTAAGGTGGTGTTTTCTAGGGTTAACAGCAAAGCCTATTGTGTAAATATCATATAGCGTTTAAACCAAACATTAACAGGAAAGTTAGAAGGTTGAGTTTTCAACGCTTCTGCTCTAAACACGACATATAAACTATATTTTTTCCTTGTCTCTTTGCGCTATAATCGTATTCTGGTGTTTTGAAGACGTTTAATCAACAGAAGATACTGTTTAACAGAACACTGGTTGTTTTCTCTGAGAATTATTCCCAGATAAACTTTCTATACTATTCTAGTTGTCATAAAAGAATAACAGATATAATTTTCGCCATCTTTATCCGATAGGATACATACTAAGTAGCAACTGTACATAGGTTTATTAGAAGCTTCCCAGTCATCAAGATTCGTTTTGACAGACAACTGAAAAATCATGTATGTTCCACTAAGCCGATTTCAGAATATTACCATAGAAACGCAAAAACAAGCATAATGATAAGTCTTATGAAAAATAGTGACTTTTAATCCGGATTTTTTGAAAGTAATTAATGAGTTTCTATCTCATTCAACAACCAAGAGTTTTAATTCTCTGTGTTATCAAGTAACATTGTATCTTTTTCTTCCAATATATTAACAACCAAGAATATTTTATGTATAAACGCTTTTTCTCCCCATCAAAAATAGTCCCATTCAAAGAGTTGATTTTGAAATAAAGACACTCTTTTCAACTCGTGTAAAAGGCGACGTTTTAGCATAAAGCCTTTAAAAGACCAAACTTATAGCTTGTGGAACTTCAACCAATCATGTTTTACCAAGTTACAAGTAATTAGGTCTTCGTTTATGGAATCTAAAAAAAAAGAAAATAAACTAACTTTTTTTTTTTCAAACTACTGGCAGTGTTATATGTCAATGTATGAAGCATTACTCTTAGTTCTACGTTAGTACGGTTGAAGTCCTATTTCGCGCTGCCAATGTTATTTTAGTTCACTATATCATTTACCAGTAAAATAATAAAAGAAATCCTTCTGAAGGTAGGCTACTATGTATTTTAGGCTCGTGTGGTTGTACGACAGCGAAAATGGCTGACATTATTTATATATGACTTCAACTACAAGCATAGTTTCGTAGTAGTTCACAGAAAAATAAATCACAAAGAGACAGACAAAGTGTTGGGGTAAATAATTTCAGAAACCTGATTTATAACTGAAGTACTGTTGTTAAAACATCTGACGTATAGTTAGTTGCAAGAAGCTGGCATGTATATATATATATATATTATTATTATTTTTTGACTTTAAAAAAACTATTGAAGAAATAACAGGCTTATTTGAACACTGAGTTGTTTACATTAACATAACAGGGTATATTTTAAAAGAACTCGACCAACTGAACATTTATGACTGATTGTAAGACAAATATAAAATAAACAGCTGGAATAGAAGTTTGAAAGAAATATTTCTGCATAATGAAGGTTATTTAGTGGCACGTTGTAGCAATAGCTTACAAAGAAATAAATCAAGTTCTGTTGAATAAAGTATTGGTACTTTGCAACAGTATGGCTTACAAAGTATAGCTTACAGTATAACTTATTCTGTTGAATAAAGTATTGGTATTTGCAACAGTATGGCTTACAAAGTATAGCTTACAGTATAACTTATTCTGTTGAATAAAGTATTGGTACTTTGCAACAGTATGGCTTACAAAGTATAGCTTACAGTATAACTTATTCTGTTAAATAAAGTATTGGTACTTTGCAACAGTATGGCTTACAAAGTATAGCTTACAGTATAACTTATTCTGTTGAATAAAGTAGTGATACTTTGCAACAGTATGGCTTACAAAGTATAGCTTACAGTATAATTTATTCTGTTGAATAAGACATTTTTAGAATTAGTTTTGAAATATATAATTAACACTTGTAAGAAACAAATATAGATTCGTTCTGCCTTAATAACAGCAACTTAAGTACACAGTCAACACTAGCTGCTGCCAAAAACCAGAACTGGTTTATCCATATAACCATACTGGTTATCACAGTGCCAACAACTTTATCCATGCAACCATGTTAGTGGTTACCATGGTGACAATAAACCGTTTTGATTTATCCACGTAATCATTACTGTTTTGTACAAACAACCAGTACTTGTTTATCCGTATAATTATATCGCTGGTTACCATGGTGACAATAAACCGTTTCGATTTATCCACGTAATCATTACTGTTTTGTACAAACAACCAGTACTTGTTTATCCGTATAATC
>NW_013667638.1:195545-203471 GCF_000517525.1 Limulus polyphemus
CTGGTTACCATGGTGACAATAAACCGTTTCGATTTATCCACGTAATCATATTTATTATCACCACAGTGCCAATAATTTGCAATCCGTTTAGCCGTTACTGGTTACCACGGTACAGACAACCAATGTTGGTTTGTACGTGTAACAAATACTGGATGCACGTCATAGAATAAATCGTAACTAGTATTTTGGTATCGTAAGCATTGGACGAACACCGAAATTAAGATTTATTTTAATTCTGCAAGGCTTATCGGGTTTTATGGAATGGGGTGGATTCCAAATCCATCGCCGAACATCTTGCCTCTTTTAGCTGTGGGGGGAGAGTTATAAAGTGACGGTCAATCCCACTATTCGATTAGAGTAGCCCAAGAGTTAGCGGTGGGTGGTGTTGACGAGCTGCCTTCCCTAAAGTCTATCACTACAAAATTAGGTGCGGCTAGCGCAGATAGCTCTCGAGTAGCTTTGAGTGAAAGTCGATAAATAAACAAAGAAACTTTGCGAAGTACGTGTCAGCTCAACTGTAAGATATTAGACAACTGTTTTTGTAAATATAAATTTTCAATGTCGAAGAGGATTTTTTTATTTTTAAAAAAGGGTGTGATTTTACCGTGGTAGACCCATATTCCAAGTGTTTGTTTGGTTACTTCAAAGCAAAAGCGGGGGAATCGAACCCCGAATTTTAGCGTTATAAACTCGTTAACTTACCGCTGACCCACCGGCGAACATTTCAAATGCCCTGGTTTAAGTTAATTCTCTCTCTGTTTCAAATAATTCTCCTCCTCCTCCCCCTGCACTTTTATTGGACAAACGTATCCACAGATAATGTACTCTTAATTTTACGTCAGCTGGAAAAGGTATAGTTCATTACATTACACACACATACTAGCTCGAGCTAGCTAAGTATCTCACAATGAAGAGAAGAAAAAATCCTTGAATACTATCTTACATTTTAACATGTTCTTGGAAACGTTTTTGATGTTCTTCCTAACATCACCCAAAATTAGTTTCTTCACTTACAGATAGCTTATCGGGAAACGCACAAATTACTCGCACAGAGAGGATCTGACGTAATTAACAAGTAACAATTACTCTTATTCAGAGCTCCCAATCGGTACTGGAAAATAAAAATAAAAGGATAACATCTCCAAGTGTTCAGAATGTCAGTCTTACAAGATCTTGTGCGGAGCCACTCTGTTTCTTTCATCCATCACAGAAAAGAACTTTTGACAGCCACCAATTCTAAGGCGTTAATTGATACCGGGTACCATTAATTGAGGGACGATGAAATGATAGACAAACAGACTGATAGACAGACGCAGATAAATGGATTATTCTCGAATTATAAAAACTAGGACATTGATAAGAAGAAGGTTAGTTGGATAAAGAGAGAGAGAGAGAGAAATAGACTAAACTAACCCGGAAAAATAGACAGAAACTGATAAATACAATATATATACACACATACATATATATAGATAATTAAACGTAAGTAAATGGAAAAAAGGAAACTAGTTACAGACAAGAGTATTTACACACGCGCTATATTAGTTGTCTATTAACTTTTCTCTGCAAACAATGACGTGATGTATTATTACTCTACTAAGTAAGAGATTGTTCTACGTCCTTTAGAATACTTCAGGCTGTAGTCTTATTTCCATAGTGATAATCTAGAAAAAAAATGAAATAGAATAGTTTTTTCCGAATAAATCTTTATGCAACTACAACGAGATTCCTTTCTCTGTTCTCATCATTGATTAAGTATGTTAAACGTGAACAAATCTTCGTAATACAGTTTTAGCCTGCACGTGATCTTCACATTGACAGGTATGAGCCACATGCGAGAGTCTCATCCCAGAAAGTAGAGCCGATTGTTGCCCTCATATTTTGTAAAAAGGTCACGAACTAATGACCTCCTTTTCATTTACACGTGAGGACTTTTCTAACGTGGTCAAGTACTCTAGCAACAATCCAAAAAGTAGAGTTTATTCCAAAAAACAAAACAAAAAACATACAGTTTATTTTAATACTAAAATACATTTGACCTTCTCGACAATTTGCAAGCCAGTGCTTAAACCAGTTTGCTGCCGGTCAAGAAATATCGGACTGGCTAGCTACATTGGCCACTTTTAAAATCTTACCCTTAAATGCGTGGTATAAATGTTGTTAAAGAAACTGAAAACAGCGGTCTAGCTATTTGGGTTAGATTATTTTAAAATGTTGCACAGCAATATGGGTCGGCCGCGACGGAGTAGTTTATATGCTGCGATACGGATGAAGTTGGTCCAAGGTTCGAGCCAAGATATCTCGATGAACATTTTCCATAGTTTCAGCTGTTGGGGGTTTAGGGCCGCCACGACTGTGATTGTCAATTTCACTGTTCGTTTAACAGTAACCAGATATTTGGCAGCGGCTGCTGTTGACTAGTTATCCTTCATTTGGTCAACAGTCTAAATTATGCCTAAATCTCAGGGGGTCTTAAGCCTCGTTGAGGTGCGCTGCAATATACAGTATAAAACTACTGGCTTAACTAACTTGGTCATGTTTTATTTTAAATTTTTGCTCAGCGATGTGCGATATAAATATTAGAAATACCAAACATTTTATTAAAAAGCTCATCCTCGTTTCATTATTACTATTTTTATTACAATACACAAATATCTGTATGTATGTCTTAAATTATTGAACTTACCGAAACATTTTGGAAATTATCATTATCGTTTAAATTGGTTTAGAGGCAGGTTGACTAAGTGTCGTTAGCGTAATTTTTACTTAACATCATTAGTAATTTAAATTCTCCTGATAAACGCCATACTTTTTCACATAAAATTAAAATTAATTAATTTTATTCCGTGAACACCTAAACTACCTCCGATATACAATAAACGATCAGTTACCGAGTGTTGGACTGAAAGTTATGTTTTTGGTTAGGCTGTAGCATTAACAAAATGAGGTGATCTTAGAAATCGTCCATAATTAAAGACACTTCTTATTAGCCACAGTTTGTATGCTTCCCTCGTATAATAATCTAACACTATATAGAAGTGAGTAATCACCCCCCGCTTGTATTATTTAGATCAGAATTAATTCGAGAGCTCCTACTTTCTGAGATGAGAAAAGTACATAACTTTGAGAACGGTTAGCAAAGTCAATAAAATATAATTACTTCTTCCATACTCCGTGTTGGTTGTACGACATTTTATGATTCCGTCACCAGTTTTAGCATATCGAAGCAAACATTACAAATTAAAGGCCGTAAATTAAGGGATTACTTTAATTTAAAACCGCTGTATCTTACAGTAATCTTTGATAGAACTAGATTTCATTTGTAAAATCTAATAACGTATTAGTATCCAGACTCCAGGAAGAATTTTCTCCAATTGACAATGGACCATTCATTAAGATAAAAAAAGAAAAGAAATACTATTTGTTTGTTTGTTGTTTTCTTTGGGGGTGGGTGGGGGATTTGATGGAAAGTATCCGATAGATAAAGATATATAAGTGTACTGAGCTCGGGGAAGATGGGTGTGTGTGGGGGGGGGGGGGAGTTTGTGATGAAATGTGTAAAGTATGTTCCAAGGAGTTGAAATGGGGAGTTAAGTTATTTAAATGTACGGATGTTCCAAGGAGTTGAAATGGGGAGTTAAGTTATTTAAATGTACGGTGCTGTACGGTGCTATGAGGAGATGAAAGTAAGGCTTAATGTACTAAATTTGCCAGAGATATTGAGAAGGTAGAGGTAATTTGGCGCACAGGGATTTTGGGGGCAAAGAGGAACATGGGATTCTGAGGTGATGGAAGGGGGAGAATTAAGTTAGCTAAATGCATGGGGTTTTGGAGTTATGGGGGATAAAGAGGATTAACGAATCTCGTTTTTTTTTTATAAACAGAACCTCTTCTTCGGGATTAAACAAAATAATTCAACCTATCACGTTCTACCTCTTAAACATATCCGTCAAGTACGTGCAACGGTTTAACAAACTCGAACATTACTTTTTGAAACACATAAACGTTCAGATCAAAGCACGAATCAGCGAAAGTGTTCAAATACAAGAGTACTTGACCATAACTACATTACATGAAGTTTAGAAACAGCTGTTCGTGGGATGACAGATTTATTTCTGTACAACGTTTCGTCTCTAACAATGAAACATGATTACAGACTTGTACTTTAAAGGTTGTACACATAAATCTGTCATTCCACAAACAGCTGTTTCAAAACTTCATATTGTTCATAACAATTGCTTGTTCAACCGTCTATCATCAGTATATATATATAAAATTCGGTTTCTGATCTACTACATTTTTCCAAATATGCACGTTTTCTGCCTTTCCAAAGCCCCCCAGTGGCACAGCGGTATGTCTGCGGACTTACAACGCTAGAAACCGGGTTTCGATACCGGTGGTGGGCAGAGCACAGATAGCCCTTGTGTAGCTTTGTGCATAATTAAAAAAAAAAAACCTTTCCAAAAAATTTCAGACCTTAACGGATTAAGTTTAATACAGTTCTGTCTATTATAATAAATTAAAAATGTATACAAAAATCAAATAATAAAACATGTGTTATTGATTTAACCTACGTCCGCACAGTAACTAAACATGGCTATAACGTTTAATCATGCATGAATATTTTCACATGTATAGTTTTATGTAGATGGTGCGCGCTTTAGGAAAATATGAATTTAAAAGTATTAAATGTGAGGTTCGTCTAGTGTCTTTACCAGAAACCAAATGTTTTAGGTATAGCTAGTTTCCTATTGTGAAAAATGTTAATCTAAAAAATTCACGACTGTTTGTTTATTGTTAAGCACAAAGCTACGCAGTGGGCTATACGTGCTGTGCCTACCGCGGGTATCGAAACTCAGTTTATAGCGTTATAAGCCATCAGGCTTACCGTTGAGCCACTGGGTGGGGGTGGGTAAAAAATTCACGAATGCCATTAACAGATGTCAGTCAGTTTAAGTATAGAGATGAAGAACGTCAGGAACGGTGCGTTGTTTGATTTGTTGGCCAAAGCCAGTGAAGCTTGCATGTCACTGAGTAATACTATAGGATTTGTGTATTTAATGATACAAAGATGTTGTAGAATATATGTTAAATGGTATATTTAATGGTATAAAGAGGTTATAGAATATATATTAAATGGTATATTTAATGGTATAAAGATGTTATAGAATATATGTTAAATGGTATATTTAATGGTATAAAGAGGTTATAGAATATATGTTAAACGGTATATTTAATGGTATAAAGATGTTATAGAATATATGTTAAATGATATATTTAATGGTATAAAGATGTTAAAGCATCTGTTAAGGTGTGTATTTAATGATATAAAGATGTTAAAGCATTTGTTAAATTGTATATTTAGTGATATAAAGGTGTTAAAGCATTTGTTAAATTGTATATTTAGTGATATAAAGATGTTAAAGGTATATTTAGTGTTATAAAGATGTTAAAGGTATATTTAGTGATATAAAGATGTTAAAGGTATATTTAGTGATATAAAGATGTTAAAGGTATATTTAGTGATATAAGGATGTTAAATTGTATATTTAATGATATAAAGATGTTAAAGTGTATATTTAGTGTTATAAAGATGTTAAAGTGTATATTTAATGATATAAAGATGTTAAATTGTATATTTAGTGATATAAAGATGTTAAAGGTATATTTAGTGATATAAAGATGTTAAATTGTATATTTAATGATATAAAGATGTTAAAGTATGTTTTAAGTGTATGTTAAATTATATCAAAGTGTGTTCTTAATGTTATAAAGACACTAAAGTTCCTACAGAAAACCTTCGATACTTCAGTTGAAATAACGAAGTGGTTACAAAAGAAGTTAAACTTTGGAATAATCTACTAAACATTAACATTCTTATTTTCCAGGACTGAACTTTTATCAGTTTAGAGTTAATCTGTAATTAAACTTTGCGAAATGCAATTCCAAAGAACCTATCCAATTCCAGATAATATCAGAAAACTGTTCGTTCTAGAGTTTATTCTTTATCCTGAGAATTGTAAGCTCTTAAGCTCGTTCTTTACTCACACCACTCAGTGAGTTTTGTCTTCTATTGATTAATACTTGTATAAACAAATCACTTCATCTGTTTATTGCACATGCGCACAAAGATAGATACTTGAGTTTTTACTATAGCTTTGCTGTGTAAAAGAAGAAAGGAAGAAGAAAAAAAAAAAGACCATCGTTATTCACCCCTGGATTACCCTCCTAACAGAGTAATATGTTCAAAGTTGTAAAATACTTGAACCTAAGCAACCCCTCCGAATGCGAGGGAAAGACACCGTCTATTAATCTCCTAGCAACTAGTTTCTAACTTAAATGTGCAGGCGTTTTGGATTTTTTTTTAGTGTTCTGCTCATTATTAAAGACAAATTATAAAATGACCATTAATTAGAGACTCTAGAATTTTTTCGAAGGTGAGACGTAATTATTCCTTTTTTTTTTTCTATTGCAAAAACGAAAGACAACCAGATCTCGGGAATTCTCTTCTTTTGTTGAGATTACTCAGTTCCAAAAAGCAACCTTCAGTTCTAAAATAAACATGCTGCATCGTACACGAATTGGTTGTACTTAATTACATATAAAAACAAACTTCAATTTGGCAATTATTAATAATACCTACTAATCAATGACGATATCAAAAATATATTGCCCGGCATGGCCAGGTGGATAAGGCGCTCGACTCGCAATCTAAGGGTCGCAGGTTCGAATCCCCATCCCACCAAAAATGCTCGCCCTTTCAGCCGTGGGGGCGTTATAAGGTGACGGTCAATCCCACTATTCGTTGGTAAAAGAGTAGCCCAAGAGTTGGCGGTGGGTGGTGATGACTAGCTGCCTTCCCTCTAGTCTTACACTGCTAAATTAGGGACGGCTAGCGCAGATAGCCCTCGTGTAGCTTTGCGCGAAATTCAAAAACAAACAAACATCAAAAATATATACAAAACTGGTATTATATAGCCATACTCATAGCAGTGCAGCTGTTTAAACTGTAAACAGAAACAGATTTCTTATTAAACAACGCAAGTCAGGTTAATTAAGTTTATAAGCAACCTAACAGTTGTATAATAATTTTTAATTACTGCAGAATCTAGACTTAAAATAAGAGCATGTGAACGAACCACATTTGTCTAAAGTCCCGTGTTGTCCAGTTAGCGCACACGACATGTTAGTGAAGCAGCCTGACAGTTGGCGATCCTGTCTAAGCTACTGCTGATTACACGGCAGCCTGAAGGGTGATGTATAGGAATTACTTGTGAAACTTCCTCAAAACGAAGCGACTTAATTAGCAGACTGTAAAAACGTTCCTGTTCAAGAACGCAAGCATCCCGAGGTTATCATAAAAGCCTCAAACTGTTCGACACTACAGACGTTGTCCAGTAAATTAAACATTGGCAATCTCGACTTATTTCTTAATTAATGAATAGTTTAAAATAGACTAAAGGTCGATAAGGTCATAATAAAATTCATTTGGAGACACGCGTGTAAAAAACACGTTTGTACTTCGTTAAACAATGCTATAGGAAAAAACAGACGTTCGTTTCCGTGTGTACAGGTCAGATGTGAAACGTCCGTTTCCGTGTATTCTGTGAGTGATAAATATCATTATTTATACGTTATACATTTTCCAAAAGTGTCTTTCACATATCAGGTAAAGCGCCACTTATCAAACATAATGCAAGGGGGCACTTGCCCCCCCCCGGAAAATGAGAAACGTAATTCTTTCTTTATTCATTCAGCTTATGCATATGAATTTACAAGTTTTTTTTAATTCACTTCACAATTTCCAACTATTTTGCCCCCCCCCCTGAATATTTTTTTTTTGGACGCCCATGATTTCACCCCGTGCAATAAATCTACTTACACTTTATAATGATAAAATGTACGATCGATACTTAATTCTACGCA
>NW_013667638.1:204457-210337 GCF_000517525.1 Limulus polyphemus
TGCCACTGGGGGGCAGTAAAACGTATAGTATATATATACCTAGATTTAATAAACTTTGTATTTAACTTAACAATTAATAAATGATAATATATAACATGACATTTTGAATCTTTAAATTTAAGTATGTCTACCGTGTGAAAAAAAGGGGAGTATTTTTCTCCTTTGTAAGAGCAAAATTAAGCTAGAATTGGAAGATACGAAGAGTCACGTCATTATTCAATCCATAAACTAAAAACGAGAAATAAATGAATAACGAAATCCAGTCAGTTTAAGGCCACATATCACAATCGAAATTAACATATTTAGATTATTATCAACGCCATGTTGGGATCTGAGCATGGAAGTTTTGTACCGCCTCAGATACGGTAATGTTTAAAAATGTCGTAAAAAAGATGATTTGTTTAATTTATTTCTTTGTTAAACAGAAAGCTACACAATGGACTATCTGTGCTGTGCCCACCACGGGTATCGAAACCCAGGTTTTGGCGGTGTAAGCTCTCAAGACTTACCGCTGAGCCACTGGGGGCAAAATAAAATAACAAAAGAGACGAATAAACTGGCTCCTATATTCCTATACATGTTCAAGAATGGTCTCATCAAGCCAAGTAAAAACAGTGAGAACAGCTAAATCAGATAGCCAACAAAAATTAACTCATTTAAACAATTAATAGAAAATATTAATATTTCAAAGACAGATGTTGAGTTGTAATTGAAGATAAACAAGTTACATCATGTAAGCCATGATGATTTATAACCCAAAGTAAACAATGTTACATCATCACGTAGAGACTATACATCGTTATCACGTCTATAAGCTGACACCTTGCACAGACGGTGTATAAGATGACGTATTTATTCGACATATAACAACAAAACGTCATCACTTAGACACTGTACACCGTTATCACATTCCTAAAATGACATATGACTACACTCAAGTACGTACATCAAACATCCTGCACTACATCTAAGATATCTCAGTATATAACTCTAACATCCAGTATGCTATATTATGTGCGGAACATTCAGAGCGGAGATATCTACAACACTGGTATCATACCTTCGTATGCACAACTTTACTTATGTGTCTAATAAATCTAGCTTCTTCGTGTAGCTAGCTTATAATCATAGCTTCACTAAAACAAGCCATAAAACCAGTAATGTACCACCTGACATAGATGTCGTGACAAACTAAAACAAGCCATGAAACCAGTAATGTACCACCTGACATAGATGTCGTGATAAACTAAAACAAGCCATAAAACCAGCAATGAACCACCTCACACAGATATCGTAAACTAACAGGCCATAAAACCAGCAATGAACCACTTCACATAGATATCTTGAGAAGTAATTGGTTAAAACTAAATAGTTTATTTAGGTACTTAATATTGTATAGTATGTGGCTTTTCTAGAATTTGTCATAAACATAACGATCACATTTTTATTTATTTACAGCATGGTAAGTTACTGAAAAACAGCAACAACAATTAGTAGCCAAAATTTTGAATTTAAAGTTTTCAAATATAACTTGGAACTTCACATTTTGCTTCAAAAATCTGTTAAAGAAAAATACTTAAAAGTTTGTGTGTGTAAACCAGCATGTGAAACGTGTGTGTATACGTTTGTAAAACATTAACAATATAACATTTTTCAATGCGTATCTTTATTATTTTCTTGAATATTTGTCTAATTTCTTGAAAATAATGCACAATATTGTTCATACGTGGGCGCAGTTCTGCAGAATCTAAAGATTACTGTTTAAATTATAATACCGAATACGAAGAGTCTTAATTTAAGCTTACGTAAGTCCGAGAAATCGTCCACTAGCACTACTTCCTTCAGCAATTCGGGCGGTGACCTCTTCAAAACACTATGAACTGTCCGCAAGAGGACGCTCCAAGCTTCATTGTGGAAACAGATGATGACACTGGTTTGCGGTAAGGGGTGCGTGTGCTTCTGACTTCTGCATCTGTAAAGTAACCATACCGGAATGAGGTGACAAAGTTATTCTACCAAGCTTCGGTCTTTAAGTTGGTTTGATACGAGTGAAAATCGCGTCATTATGATACATAGACAGACGTAGAGAAAGAGAGAAGTTTAATATGACATTATTATATTTTACTCGGATCCAAGTGCGTCGAGAAGTGACTCGTGTTAATTTCAGCTCTTAAGAGATTTTGGGAGATATCGTATCGATCTTGTTACCAAAGATTTATTATCAGTTGGATGGCCATACTGTCACATGGACAAGTTGAGACAGTGAGCCCGTGAAAACAAAAGATAACTAGATAGACAATAAAAGAGTTAATCTATTAAAAAGAAATAAAAGACAGACAGTAAACCTGCGACACATACACAAATAAAAAGACAAAGAGAAACAATTAACCTGTCAGAAAGACAGATACATTGACAGTCAGTAAACCCGTGGCATACGCATAGACAAAAAGATAGAGAGATTTAGTCTGTTAGATACTTAACGTAATAGGTGAGACAGATAGTTCATCTGTTAGAAGTAGATACATAGACAATAACATAGAAAAAATAGATAACCTGATTAAAATTTGTTGAGAATATCTTTTCAAAATTTGAATCGGAATTTCTCTATAAAACATAAAAAAAACACAAAATTAACAAATATAACCTTTTGTAACATATTCCAAAAAAAAGATGACAGTAACTGTTTCAGAATATTTTCTCTTTATACACGCTCTCCTCCTCCTCCTCCCCCCCCCCCAAAAAAAAAGAAGAGAAAGTATACGTACTCGTATCAGAGAAACATCTTTGCCCCAAGTCCCAACAGAAAAAACAACAACAAAACTATAAAAAAATAACTTCCTCACAAGCCCCGACATAAAAAATTAAATTATATCAGAGCCTTATCCACTCACCCCAAGGAAAATTGAATTAAGAGTTATTAACAAATATCCCCGCTTATGTGTAGTTTTGTTTGATCAACTTTTAAACACCCTGGAGGGCGAGTTCAACTCTGTTGTTTCAAAATTTATGAATTACATAGCAAGGTGTAACTTTTACCAATAACATACACTTTATACACCACAGACCTGTCAATCCATGAATCAATAAGGCAGGCAACATTTGGTCGCTCACAAAACATTGATCATTTTCTATGTCAAATGCACGCGCGGTTATAGTTGTTGTCTCTTATATTTATGTAAAATCTATACCACCTAAAACCTTCATCAATTATAACTAAATACAAAAAAAAAACTTCGTATTATGTTGAGGGTACGAGTTTTATTTTCCAGGTCATATTGGCCCGACGCAATGTAAAACAAAGTGAAAAAGCCTTGAATCAATAAATTATGATTTTTTTTTCTGGTTACACCTTTTAATCTAGTGTGTTAAATATTAGACATCAGTGTAAACCCTCGTTATAATAAACCCAAATATATACATATGTAATTGCGTCATAACATCATGGAAAGCAGTAACGAGTCAAACAGACCCGAAGCGTAATAGGAGGGTTAATTTTTAACACAAGTAATAATTTTAAGTAATTATGTTTATTATTTAAATTTGATTGATTGATTTAACATTGCACGTAAGTACTGTTGTTTTGTTGTTACGTGCGAGGGAATAGTAAAAGATAGTTTCTATGTGGTTGTTGTTTTCAACCTGAGCGACACCGCAGATACACATGGGTAAAAATATGGCGTGGTCAGAGTTCAGCTATAGTCGTCCCTAATTTTTAACTATTGATGTGAAGTTTGGCAGCCAGTTCGGAGCACACCGAAAATTATTTGTTCTGGACAACAGGATTGACTATAACCCCTATAAAGCACCCGCGACTGAAATTACGAAGAATGTTCAGCGGTGTCTCAGGGTGAACTTTGGGCCTTCAAATACGCAGCCCGTCACGCAAACTACTAGGCCACATCCGGCCTGTGGACGGAGAGAAAATAATATTTAAAATGTTTGAAACTTAACAAGACTTAAAACTGCGGCAAGAAAATTCAACATATATGTATATTGATTTGTTTGTTTTTAATTATGCACAAAGCTACACAAGGGCTATCTGTGCTCTGCCCTCCACGGGTATCGAAACCCAGTTTCTAGCGTTGTAAGTCCGCAGACATACCGCTGTGCCACTGGGGGGGGCATGTATATTGAACTCACCAACTGTTTGTTTGTTTGTAAATTAAGCACAAAGCTACACAATGGGCTATCTGTGCTCTGCCCACCACGGGTATCGAAACTCGGTTTCTAGCGTTGTACGTCCGAAGACATACCATTGTACCACTGGGGGGCACCAACTGAAAAAATACCACATCGACGTTTCGATGGTCACATTTTGTCTTCCCAGGGGTCGAGAGAAAGAAGAAAGAGATTTCAGCTCATAAAGTAACGTATGTAAATAAATATTTAAAACATTACTGGATCAATAATTATTAATTATTTACTAACAAACTTCAAACATTCATTGATACTTTCAAAGTATGTTTACATTTTTCAAATTCTTAAAAATGCTTTCACGTGGTTGTTTGCTTTCTTACCATATTTGGAAAAACAAAAAATCTGATATATATATATCGTTTGTCGCTCCCCCACAGCGGCACGTCTGCGGACTTACTACGCTAGAAACCGGGTTTTGATACCCGTGGTGGGCTAGCACAGATAGGCCATTGTGTAATTTGTGCTTACTTACAAACAAACAATATATCGCGTGTCACGTGGTTGTTTATTATCCTACCCCATTCGGATTAGAAACAAATTACAGGTGTAGGACGTGTGCGTAGACATTTACGATTTTTTTTCTTTTTTTTTGTTGTTAATTTCGCGCAAAGCTACACCAGGGCTATCTGCGCTAGCCGTCCTTAATTTAGCAGTGTAAGGCTAGAGGGAAGGCAGCTAGTCATCACCACCCACCGCCAACTCTTGGGCTACTCTTTTACCAACGAATAGTGGGATTGACCATCACGTTATAACGCCCCCACGGCTGAAAGGGTGAGCATGTTTGGGTGTGACGGGGATTCGAACCCGCGACCCTCAGAGCGCCCTAACCACCTGGCCATGCCGGGCCTTTACCTTTGTAAGTTCGTAAACTTTTCACTGACGGAACGGTTATTGTAAGTAAAAACTATTTTGTGTCGTTAAATTTAAGCTTATAAACCTAATGTTAATCTTTTTTTTTAATACTTGTAAAAATCTCAGATTCGAAAAATATTGTACAAGGTGCTATAATTCTAAACACCAACTTATCATTTACGGCTTGTGGAACATGCTTTATGATATAAAAGCTTAAACAGGGGCTTGTTCTACTATAGTTCAGACAAGGAACAGTTCTACTGTTCTACAGTAGTTCAGACAAGGAACAGTTCTACCCTGTAGAACAGTAGAACTGTTCCTTGTCTGAACTACTGTAGACAGTAGAACTGTTCTTTGTCTGAACTACTGTAGAACGGCAGAACTGTTCCTTGTCTGTAGAACTTAGTTCAGACAAGGAACAGTTCTACCGTTCTACAGTAGTTCAGACAAGGAACAGTTCTACCGTTCTACAGTAGTTCAGACAAGGAACAGTTCTACTGTTCTACAGTAGTTCAGACAAGGAACAGTTCTACTGTTCTACAGTAGTTCAGACAAGGAACAGTTCCACTGTAGTTCAGACAAGGAACAGTTCCACTGTTCTACAGTAGTTCAGACAAGGAACAGTTCTACTGTTCTACAGTAGTTCAGACAAGGAACAGTTCTACCGTTCTACAGACAAGGAACAGTTCCACTGTTCTACAGTAGTTCAGACAAGGAACAGTTCTACTGTTCTACAGTAGTTCAGACAAGGAACAGTTCTACCGTTCTACAGACAAGGAATAGTTCTACTGTTCTACAGTAGTTCAGACAAGGAACAGTTCTACCGTTCTA
>NW_013667638.1:211181-222142 GCF_000517525.1 Limulus polyphemus
CGTTCTACAGTAGTTCAGACCAGGGAACAGTTCTACTGTTCTACAGTAGTTCAGACAAGGAACAGTTCTACTGTTCTACAGTAGTTCAGACAAGGAACAGTTCTACCGTTCTACAGACAAGGAATAGTTCTACTCTTCTACAGTAACTCATCACCTAGGGACTATAGATTAAAATTCGTAAAAAACGCTTTCAGTTTAATTGTATTATTTTTACGACAGAACTACTAAGGGCATTTATTACCATCTCTAGTTTTGAACTACGGAGAAGTTAGAGCCAGTCAGATCACCCTATCGCTCCACACTAATCGAGTGAATGTCACTCTATTACGCACCCGTATCTTAAATTGTGTGAGGAGAATATTTAGTGGTATGACACGGGTTCGAAACCGGATCTCCAGCTCCAGTGCTTTATCAAAGGACCAACTCGCAGCTCTGTAGTTTAACAACGATTGTGGTTCTTATTTTGTAATGTAAAAGTACCTAATGGGCTATCTGCACTCTGTCCAAAATGGGGAATCTAATCTCGGATTTCAAGGTTGTAAGTTTGCAAACTTACCGCTGATCCACCGGGAAACCTTAGCAAAGGCCTGAAATATGAAATAAAATTTGCATTGAATAATTTTATGACACTTTATGTTCCTGGTGGTGCCAAATAGTAGAAAGTTTTTACAAAATAAGTCAGTTATGAGAGGCTCATGGGTAGTGTTAGATACGTTTCATATTAGTTCATTTAATATTTTACTAGTCAATTACAAACAAATTCATTCAAATGTCCATAATCGTTATATATATAAAAGTATCGCATACTAGCAGCCGTTATGTTGAATAATTAAATAATTAAATAATTAGAAAATTCCATATACTTACTCTTTATCTCTCACGTCAGGAAGGCTTCGATGTAATGAAATCAGGTCACTCACATACTGATTGAAAGCATTGCTATCCCATCCTTGTTTGACCAATTTATTTTGTTCTTTGGTTAAGTTATCGAACTTAACTGGTCGCCCTAACTCACCAGGACCTTCAGGATCACGAGGTGCAGGAAGTACACCAAGTCCCATTGCGCCCTCTTCCGGTTCATTCTGCTTACTATGGTATTTATGTTTACCGTTAGAGGGCTTGATGACATCGTTTATTTCACTTCGTACCTCGAGACTATTATGGCGGATCAAGTTTACATTGGCGTTAGCAGGGAGGACATCATCCTTTTGAAGTCGGTTTTTAACTCCTGGATCAGCTACATCACTATTTTCATCTTCATCATCATTACGTTCTATAGGTTCGTTTCGAAGACTTAGATCTTTGTTTCTGTGTGCTCGATCATTATAAGCCAAGAAGAGAGTCACTACGAACCACGTGAGGGGCACCAAAACCACCACCTTCAGAAACAGGCTACGTCGTCTTAGCAACACCACCATGTTGTGGAAACGGGAACGACGATTATTGTCTAGCTATTCTTCACGATGACAGTCGAATCATGCTGACAACAGTTACTCATCTTTCTTCCAAGAGTAGAGTTGAAACTCCTGCAAACATAAAATACCGTAAAACATGCACAAATTTCGGTGGTCTTTTCAACGGGCTATCGTGTGAAAATCGGGGCAAGTAATAACAAATAACCTGCTTGTTAAGCACAAAGCTACACAATGGGTTATCATCTGTCCACTGCGAGTATAGAAACTCGATTTTTAACCTAACCTTTACGCTGAGCCAACACGGACACAAATGATGTGTGCCAGTGGCTGATTATTTTATATAAACTTACACTTTGAAGGAGTAAAAGAGCTTAATAAATCGAATGGTTTTAACGCAAACTAAAATATTGAAATACTTTTCTACTTAGGTATATACAAGATATTTGTGGCTTTAGATAAGATCATACCAGAAATACCACTTTTAAAAGTATATGATGACGTCACCAGAAATACCACTTTTAAAAGTATATGATGACGTCAATAACCACTAGCTTGTCATCCGAGAAAAGAAAATATAGATATTACCTCACGCTATTTCGCGCTTTTTTTACTCTAATCTGATGATGACGTAAGAGCGTGACGAAACATGATGTTCATGATATAAACTAGCCCTTTCACCATTTTTTGTTCTAAAACACGTACGAATATCACACGAGGTACAGAAACGCGCCATCGTCCTTTTAAATCAGTTTTAAATTTATTCAATTTAGGAGATATCCCTAATCGTTTGTACTGTGGAAATACTTCAAGTTAACGTTACCGACATTACGTAACATTTTGTTTCTTTCAACCAATTAGCCGCGGCATAACGGCTCATAGGATACCTCCGAGTTTTTTATTTTTGTTTCGTTTTTCAAGTACAAACTTTTAGCTCATAGCTCCATCTCTTGACCGATTTGCGATCTAATTACAGCCGCGGCTATTAAGTATTCCCTCTTGTTGTTATTATAACAATAAAAAATACACGAAATAAAAGATTCTAAGTAGATGTCGCCTAAAGAAGCATAACACATTTATTAGAGGCTTTTAAAGTTGTGGTAAGATGAAAAAAAAACATTAAAAAAAAGTTACCAATTGGAATGTACACGCTGTTAAAATTCTTCGTCGTGATTTTTTTTACTTTGCCATACAGCTCGTTTAATCGTCTGAGATAGTGTGGTAAACTGCCTTATGCCTGTTGAGACTGTAGAATACAGATACAAAAGCCATGGCACAGTGCTAAATATATATAGCTTAAATTATTCACACACACATGCTTGAGCTGTATTTCTTGCACGTTGCACACGCTTGTTCCATTAGGCCTTACGAAGTCTGTGTAAAGTGAGAAGAACTTTCACGAGTAATAAATCATAGAACCAAGCATATGAAATACGAGTAAGAACTCTGTCATAATACTTATGTCTATGGACATAATCAGGTATAAAAATACGTCATACAAATTCACAGGTACAAAACACGAGGTTTTAAATATGGGGTAATTTAAACTTGACCAGTAAACTAAAAAACTGTAAAGAAAAAAAACAGTTATTTCTAGAATATCAAATATAGACAGCGAAAAGACGAAAAAAAAAAGGTTCCAAAATATCGTTCTCTTTGACGCAAATAATTATATAATACCACAAATGTCATAAGATAAGATCTTGGGTTTAAATATCCATCTATGAATGGCTGGAGCTGACCAAGGTCTGTTTGTCCCTTTGCAATTGGAAAGTTTTCTGTATTAAGAATTTCTAGGCCTGTAATGGCGATAAAGTTGTTAACTGATATGTTATGACCCATGGTTTCTTTCCTTACATACTCATAGATTCTGGGTTTTAAATCAAGCTTACTTATGCCAATGTAAGTGACGTCACTACACGTGTACTTTTATAAGAGGCATGAGCAAAAGTGTGGCAGTAGCTGGCCCTTATATTGAAAGAAGTTTATAATTCAGAAACCACGTATAGTGAGTGGTAAGTCTGAGTAGAATTTTGGTGTACCCTGTCACTTAGCACATGAAGAAACTACAGGTCATAACTCATTATTTAACAACTTTCGCATATTTACAAAACTTGTCTGCCTTCTTTTCAGTTGTGGGGGTGTTATAATGTGACGGTCAATTCCACTATTCGATTAGAGCAGCCCAAGAACTGAGGTGGATGGTGTTGCTAGATAGATAGATACCTTACCTGTAGTCTTTCACTTCTACGTTAGGGAAGCAGATAGCCCTCGACTAATTGTGCACGAAATTAAATAAACAAACCAAACAACTGAGTCTACAAACATTGTTTTTTTTTACAGCAAAACCACACTAGGCTATTTGCTGTGTCCACAGCGGGAAATCGAACCCCGGATTTTAGCGTTGTAAGTTCGTAAACTTACCACTGTTCCTCCAATGGACATACAAGACCACCCTGATCTTAGCAATTAACAGGCATTCTTCTATCATAGATAAAACTGTTTTAACTAAGGTTTTTGTAGTGTATTAAAAGTATTGAACGGCAACGTTATTTAACAATAGAATTAACTTTAAAGATATCGAGATAACATTTAATTTCTACTCTAAAAGAAAAGGCGGAAATAAATTACACATCACATAGGATTTCATTAAGATTGTTATTAAAATGTACTAAACAGGGTGAATATTAGAAACAAGAGGAGTCCCGAAGTTAAACGATGCTCGCACTAAAAGTAAAGGGCCCGGCATGGCCAGGTGGTTAGTGCGCTCGACTCGGAATCTGCGGGTCGCGGGTTCGAATCCCCGTCACATCAAACAGCCGTGGGGGCGTTACAATGTGACGGTCAATCCCATTATTCGTTGGTAAAAGAGTTGGCGGTGGGTAGTGATGACTAGCTGCCTTCCCTCTAGTCTTAAACTGCTAAATTAGGGACGGCTAGCGCAGACAGCTCTCGTGTAACTTTGCGCGAAATTCCAAAAACAAACTAAAAGTAAAAAAAGAAATTAAAATGATCATAAATGTTTGATAATGTCTTATATTTCTCCAAACAAACTGGAAGGAGCCACCCCACATTTTATTTGATACCTTAACACAAAGTTTTGGCGCAGCTATAAATCTCAACTTAAAGAAAGCTAACGTTAGAAAGTAACAGTGCGTATAAGTTAATATCTTTATCTTAATACTTATCTCGCAACAAGAAATGAACACTATATTTAGATTTAATAAATAAAATAAAATCTTGGAGTAACTTATGGTCATATAAAAAAGGGCTCTTATGATGATTTCTTAGAAAACCTTAATATTACACACAATAATTAATAGTGTAATTTATGATTATACGAAGAGTTTTCAGAAAACTTAATAATATTATACAATAATTAATAGTGTAATTTATGATTATACGAAGAGTTTTCAGAAAACTTAATAATATTATACAATAATTCATGGTGTAATTTATGATTATACGAAGAGTTTTCAGAAAACTTAATAATATTATACAATAATTCATAGTGTAATTTATGATTATACAGAGAGTCCTTAGAAAAACGTAATAATATTACATATTAATTCATGGTATAATTTATGATTATATGGGGGTGGGGACAAAAGACTCATGTACGTACCACCTATCCCACCCGCTTTCGCTTACCACCGCAAACAAACTAAAATTTCTTAGAAATAATAGCCTCCGTCATGGCGTTGCACGTCAGTAACTTGCATTTCGGACCTGCCCTCGAACCACACTTTGAGTATATTTCACTGCTTTATTTGACCAGAAAATAATAGTGTTGTTTAAATCGTTATCAGTCTTATTTTGGTGTAATGTCATACTCATTACTAGTTTTATCATTTCTGTTAGTTTAAATATTTGTATTGTTTTTGGCCAGAGTGAGTTTTAACGATATGTGAAGGGTAAGGCTTAAAGACTAGAATATTCTTGAAAAAAAGCGGGAAAGGTTATACAAACTCAAGTCAGATCAACTTTTTCAACAACCGACTAAAGATACGAGAAGTATCATACGTTCTATAAAGTCAGTAAGATAAATCTCTATTGAGACGATATTTGTAAAGTTAAGCCTATCGTTAGTTAACTCGGAACTTGTAGAACTTTTGGTAAGAGTAATAAAACGCCTTCGCTATCATTAAATAGATTGGACTTTGAATTCTTCCTTTTTAAAGAATAATCCAAGAGAACTTAGCCAGCTCTTACAAAACCAGCATGTTTTGCTAGTTTAGGCGATATACTAAATTATACGTGATGTCTTATAAACGTATGTTGTAAATAACGTTCCAACTATGATATTATATATCACAGCCTAGCTATCCTGATGAGATTAAATAATGAGAAAAAAGTCTAGTATTGAACAATAGGACTCATCGGCAGCTTTGCCTAACAAGTGACTGTATTAATGTTATTCGTTCTACTTACCGGAAACTCGTAAGAAAATAGAAAGGAATGACATCATTAAAATTAATAGCATGTCTTTTTTGTTAAGTTTTTTTTGTGTGTGTTTGTGGAGAAGATAACTATGTCAGGTTGTTAAAGAGACGTAAAGTGTTTGTTTGCACTTAAGCGAGAAGCTACAAAATGGGCTATCTACGCTGTGCCCACCTTGGGTATCGAACCCGTTTTTTTTTAAAGGTTCTGAGTTCTTATGCTTTCTCTTGAGCCGCCAAAGGGCCATAAAGGGGTGCTTTGTGAAATATTGCAATAAGGCTGTTCAGAAATATTACAATTTAAATATAATGCTCGAAGTGTCACTGATAATATTTGGATGTTAGATCACACCTCATACTGTGGTTCGACAGCGAAGTAAGAATTTTAGAGCAAAGTTACACAAGGGCTATCTGCTGATAGCCCTTCCTAATCTTGAGTTGATATACTAAAGCAGTGCTTCTCAACTGCGTGAATGTTTCACCCAGGGGTTAATGAGATCAGAATCAGGGTGAACGAGTATTATCAATTATACTCTCTGGTTTGGATCCCTTTCTAAACGATCGTTTGAAAACAAATTTAATAACATATTTTTCATGCGTATCATGTATAGTAAAACACTCTGTCTTGTCTTCATTCCTAAAACGAGCTTTCGACATCTGGTTGTGTTTATTATCACAACACCTTGCTGTGACAAAGATTGCATCAAAAAGATTAAGTAAATTAGGCCTATCTAACAGTTAGTGATAGCGAAACATCTGTATTCATTCTAGTTGTAGTTTGATGTATATTTAAGTTATAATAAAAAAATCTGCATTTTAATTTGGTACTTTTTTTTATCGAACTAGGGTGAGTGAAAAATTTATAGGGGGTGAATGATATTGGAAAGGATTGAGAAGCACCATAATAGACGAAAAGGCAGTTAGTCAACAGAACCCACCGTTAACTTTTAAGCTACATCTATACGAAAACGGTTTAGAAAAAAGATAAAACTTAAGAAAACGTGTTAGTGTTTTGTTTTTGTTATTTTTTACAAATTACTGGAATATTTTGTGTTAGGTGTTTATATATTTAATGAATATTTTGTGTTAGGTGCTTATATATTTAATGACTATTTTATGTTAGGTGCTTATATATTTAATATAAAAACTCTGATACGAAGTTAATATTTAGAGAATGAAAGAGTGTAAGGAACATACATTAAAAAAGTAATCACTCATTGATTGATTCTTAAAGAGTTACGGACGAAAGATTGTAAATTTTTCTTAAAGATGTAGCCCCCCCCCCCCAAGTTAGCGGCAAGTTTACGAACTTAAAACGCTAAAACCCGGGGTTCGATTCCCTGCCGTGGCCAGAGCGTAGATAGCCCAGTGTGTAACTTTGTGCTAAGACAAATAACATATGCCTACAATACACAGTCAGTAACAGTTCTAGAGTCTCATTAATGGAATAAGTTGGAGCCCCTGGATGTCGTTACTGAAGTAAATAGAAAACAATAGTTCGTGTCCGTGTTATTTGTCAGTTAGTGAAATAATTCACTAGATATGGCGGGAATATACAGCCGCATTTTTCACTGCTTAACATTAGAAATTACTTTGTAAATTTTTTTGTGATTTTTTGTCTTGTGTCTTATTTTGTCTTGAACATTGCTACAGGCGCGGGAGCAAACTTCCCTTCAACTTCTTGCTTGCGCGGTTCCTGTACACAATATTTAAAGTATTTTATCACATTAGTTACAACGGTGTACATAATGATTTATCACTTTCATTAAACACCTATCGTTACATAAAATAGGGACCAAAACTAGAATATTGGGCGCGAAAAACGTGCAGCACGTGGCAAAGGAAATGAATGTCAAAGTGTGGAAAGGAGGTCAGCCTGAAATAAGTGGGACACTCGATGGCAGAGAGTATCTGTGCGACAGAAAACTTAGATATATCTCTACATAAAATTTCCAGCTCGTGTGTATTCTCAAAGAGGCATAAAGGCATTTCTAATTATCACCAGAGCCGTGGTAGAGTGCACCTCGAGTGGATAATGATGCAAGGGTTATTACCCCTGTTCTAAACTCTCACAAATCAGCCAGGCCGAACTATGTGGTATAGGTATTTCTAATTATCCGCTGGTTAGTGCTTGACCAATCATTTCTTCTAGGTACTTGTGATTCCCATCTATAAACCATGATGGATTACCTAGTCCCGAAGAAATAACCGGGTTCTTGTATATTAATTTCTAATTTTTGCTCACAGATATAGACAAGATTAAACATAGTGCTCATAAACAACAATTAACCTCCTTAAATGACTAGTATTTCTACAACTGTTACAAGTTCACTAACGAGGTTTATCAAAGGACCACTTAAATACATTGAAAACAAAGGATTAGAATAACTACTTTTTAATTTTTCCTGAAGCGATACATCTAAAAGTAGAGAAGCCAACTGTATGTTTAACCTGCAATCATATCTCCCTAACTAAATATATTGGGCTAGACGGCTAGGCCAAGACAACCATAGGGGTTAAAGTATAGGAGTCCCTAATTTTGAACTACTAATCAGTGGAAAGGTAGCGCCCGCACGGCTACTCCTAACCTAACAGAAAGACTAACTGTCACGACTATAACTCCTCCACAGCACAAAGTGTGGGGTGTGTTATGCAGCATTGCGACGCGAACCTTGGACCTTTCGATCTGTAGCTCGGCACGCTAGCCACTAAATCACGTCCTACTCTCACTACTATGGGAATTCAAACGGTCCACGTTGTTAAAGAGGAAACATCAAAAAGTAAACTTACCGATCCCAACATTTCGTTAGAGATACCACATGTCTCATTATCTATCTTCTTACCATCGAAAGTTTTTAAAATAATCAACTCAACTTGAAGGAACTTTTCTTATAAAAGGTTCGTATCAAACAGTGTGAATCAGTTCCCCGCACTATTACAGTCTGATTCGTAGAAGCAGCATCCACCACGTGCAGCGAACGACTGTCAGGAGTCCATCGCTTGCCAGCTGCATAGCAAAGTGTTCCCGTCAGCCCACGCGCGATGACCCGAATTACGAGCGGGAATGAAACAGTGTTGTACCCAAGCGTTAAAAATCACCGGTTCGTGTCCAAAACCTTAGTGCACGGTTCGTTTTCGGTTAATTTATTGCTTCACTCAAAACCGTAAACTGCAGAAAGTATAAAAAGTTACAGCTAATTTGACTTGATTAGCAAACGCATCACGAAAGTAAAGAACCTGAAGATGTGTACTTATGAATAAAGAGATAGTCTTACGTTGGTAGGCCTAATATACTCATATTTATAATAGAACATTAGATTACGTAATATAAGTTACTAAATATAATTATAAATATTTGATTGCGTCAGTATATTGCCCCTTGGTGGCTTAGTGGTAAGCTTGCGGGTTTATAACGATAAATGCCGGGGTTCATACCCACGGGGCCCAATTGTATATTTTTGCGCTAAAAAACAAACTCACTCACCAGGTTAGGCTTAGGGATATCAGTCGGTATTTAAAGCTTTTCATACCCATGGGGCCCAATTGTATATTTTTGCGCTAAAAAACAAACTCACTCACCAGGTTAGGCTTAGGGATATCAGTCGGTATTAGTTTGAGAAGGTTTTTTTTAATCTGTTGATACATATATATATGTATCTATACCTATACATTTAAAACTAATCTTCATCCCATACTTAAGTTACAAACTGCTAGACATAGGTTGCATTGATAAACGATTTATCGCTTGTTATCATTATACAGTAACCAAATGAAAAATAACGTTTTAGTAAATTATCTTTAGCCTGCAGCCAGTGTAATAAGACATAGATGCTAATCGGTAGCGGATCAAAAAAAAAAAAATGGTGGAAAATAACAATAGAGAGAAAGTAGATAGGCAAATGGTAGAAATATTATCTATTCGTTTTCCAGGATAATTTTTTCTCGTATTCCTGTATGTAGGTGGTGTCTGGACTGTGTGGAATGTGTAAAAGGTTGAATACAGGCTTGAGAGATATTTTTATCCCAAACGTTATGATCGATTTAAACCACCTACACACATAGATCTTCGAAGAGTCAGTATGACAAACTTTCCAGCTCCCTCTTAGGCCTAACCCACCAGTGAGTAGCGCTTGATTTAAGTTGATTCCAGATTCAACAGATGTTCTTGATGGAATCAGAAAGTATTGGTGATTTGGATTTATTTTTGATAGTTTGCATTTGGGAGTAACAAAAGTCAATGGAATTTACTTTTAAAACGATTTCAAAAAGTACTGAGGGGGGGGGTGGCATGAACCCTTCTCAGGCTCTCTACCCTTGGGTGGCTTACAGATATCCTTTCATTTGTATCCTCCCACTTTTGAAATCCTGGATCGGCCCCTTAAAATCACCCTAATATTAACAAGATTAAATCTCTTACGTGAAAAACAGAAATGAAATGAAATCAAGATATTTTTGTGTTCGTTTAGTTATCTAATTTATAGCTTTAGTTTTATATAAGCAGTCATATTTTTGTGTTCGTTTAGTTATCTAATTTATAGCTTTAGTTTTATATAAGGAGTCATATTTTTGTTATAGATGAATGGTGATAGGTTCTAAGTAGTTATATGATTTAATATATGTATACACATAAATATGTGTGTGTGTGTACACCTATAGAGATGGCTAGTTTCATAGTTAGTTATGGTATATATATATGCATATATATATAACGTCTGAAAAGTATGTCAGTAAAAACTGCTTGTTTTTCCAAATTTGTTGACTGAGTTTCCAGACACATGGTACATAGTTTTTATCTCTGTATAGAAAAGTCATTCATTATGTAATAAATATAATTCATATATATTGTTTGTTTGTTTTAATTTCGCGCAAAGCTACACGAGGGCTATCTGCGTTAGCCATCCCTAGAGGGAAGGCAGCTAGTCATCACCATCCACCGCCAACTCTTGGGCTACTCTTTTACCAACGAACAGTGGGATTGACCGTCACATAATAACGCCCCCAAGGCTGAAAGGGCGAGCATGTTTGGTAGGATGGGGATTCGAACCCGCGACCCTCAGATTGCTAGTCGGGCCATTTATATATATATATATATAGTTCTTTTTGTTTATAC